>NW_017728947.1:77994312-78080002 GCF_001723895.1 Crocodylus porosus
TATATATAAATATAAATAGAAGTTCTAATATTTTCTTCCTGCACCCCATTGGATTGTCTTGCACACCCCACTTTGGAGACCACTGGATTAGAGGAGCAATGACATGCTTCAGCCCTGTCTGTGTTTAATGCAGAAGAGCACCTGGCTGTCATCAGGTGTTTAGACAATAAATCACTTGGATTTACTCCCCATATGACTCTATAAAGCTGGAACTGTAAACAGCAGGCTGTGTCAGTGATGGAGCGTCACCCACAAACACAGACGCAACAGGAATGGCATGTTAGACATTAATCCTCCTTAGTCTCTGCTGTAACATGGAGGCCTGCATGTGGGAAGGTGTTGAAATGGATGTGGAGGGGCGGGTAAGGGAAGCATTAGAGTCCTGGCATGTTGAGTCTGTGGCTTTTCAGTTTTTTATTCTGGTTTCTGGCAATGTAATTTGATTTCTTCTTCTCTTAGGGAGAGAGCTAGATGAGTGGTATGGGGGTGGTCTGTGGACCCACTTCAGTGTAAGGGGTGCTCTGGGGGCCTGATCTGGCATATGGTGGGCCTTGGCAATTAACACTGTCCGTACTCATCTACTGCCAAATTTCTGGACCCAGAGGGAGCTCTACAGCCCTGGTGAGATGTCTCTGTGGGCTGGATCTGGGCTGCAGGCTGTATCTTGGTCACCCTGACTAGATTTCAAAGACTTTCGCTTTGGATGTAGGTTTAGCTGGAAGAGCTTGCAGTAGCCCAAGCAATAGCTTATGCCTTGCAATCCTGCCTTCTCAGGAGTCTCTGAAATAAATAAAAACCCAATGAGCCAATCATCACAGTAATAGTAATACTAATTATAACGTTACTTGGCACTTTTTAATGTTCAAAGGCAAGAATTCTTGTGGGTGATATACTTTATTGGTCCAACTGTATGGTTGGTGTAGACATAGGCAAACTTTCACATATCATTTCCTCAGGCTTCTTCTAAATTTTGAAGCATCTTACAATCCTCTCAACCCTTCCTGTCAGGGAGCTGGAGGAGAAGTATAGTCCAGTGGTTGGAAATAGGGCAGGACTCGGGCTCTATTCCTAGCTATGCTGTGGACTGGCTGGATCTCCTCCCACAAATCATTGTCCTTCTCTCTGTGCCTTAATTTCTCCATCTGTCCAATAAGATGATGAGACTTCCTAACTAGTACAATGTGCTTGGAGAATTCATAGAAAGGTTTGGCATTATTAGTATTTATTGATAGGGGCCTACCAATTCTATGAGGCAGCCAGTTGATTTTGTGGGGAGGTTGCAGGGCCAGCCTCCATCTTCATGGGCCAATTGCGGTGGGCCGCCCCCCCCCACCTCTGGCTGAGGGGCCCCAATGGTCCTGCTCCTTGCTGCTGATTGGTGGAGTGGGGTGGGGGCTGCATGACAGTCAACCCTCTCAGCCAATCAGTGGCAAGGGATGGGGGGGGCAGTAGCCATCATGGGCTCCCCTTTGTGCTGGCAGCCCCCAGCAGACTGTGTGGCTGGGTCACAGCACCATGAGGACTGCTGGCTCCCTTTGGATGGTGCAACCGAAATCTTCATTTTACCTGAACTTGGTCAACTCTGGTGCTAAGTATAGATCGATTTAATGTGCCATTTTCCATGCATAGACTTTGTGTGCCAATTTACAGATGGGAAAACTGATGTGTAGAGGAGGTAAGTGAGTCACCCAGGGTCACACAGCAATTCGGTGTCACGGTCGTGATTTAGAACATAGGCATTCATGTACAGTAGTGTAACAAAGGGCGGGAGGGCACTGCGACACCAACCCTGGGTGCAGATTGAGGTGGGGGGGCATGTGTGCTAAAATAGCAGCTGTGACACTGCTAGTTCAGCGGCTGCCCCTGATGCTAGCAGCCTGGCTGCTGCTGCTGCTGCTCCCCATGTGCTGCTGCTACCCAGGGCAAAGCACTGCCTCAGTATACCTCTGTTGAAGTGTTTTGAGTCACTAGACAAATGCCCCGTTGAACCTCATGCTTTCTATGAATCTCCATGTCTGACTAGCTCTCTTCTGAACAGGACTTAAATGTTATTAAACTACCAAAGAGGATTTATAAGAAGAAATGAATGTTGAGAGCAAGTAACAGGGGACCCAAACCCTGTTGCTTGAACACAATGGAGGGGGAGGAAATCCTAATCAGTGCATCTGGAGCAGATGCCGAAGTGGTTCATATGAAGATGGGGGACTGGGCAGATGGCATCAAAAGAGAGAGACTGCGAGAGACATTTGGGGTGGGATCAGGGATTGGAGCAGCCTGTCCAGGAAGAGGGGATCTGCACCAAGGACTCAGGAGGCTTATGTCACTTTAAGAGGACACAGCAGCAGGACTGCAGGCTGACCCTTAAGAGAGTAAAACTCCTCTGAGTGGCTGGGGGGGAAGGCACTGATGGAAAAGGACTGGGCTTCCAGGCATATAAGCCCAGGCCCTGCAGACTGCAGGGAGAGGAGCTCCCCAGGTGGAGCTGACTGCAGGGAGCAGTGCCCAGGGAAACCCGAGCTATCCATGAGGGTAGCTCTGGGAGTTATAGTTGGTGGGAGGGATCTATTTGGTAGCCATGTTGGTCTGAGACAGAAAGAAATGCAAAACTCTAGAACTTGTGGTTCAGAGATGATACCTTTTTATTAGACCAACTAAGAAGTCACAAAAAAATTACCTTTCTTGGCAAGCTTTTGGGCACACGCACCCTTCTTCAGGCTGAGGGAAAATTAAAGATGGTAAAAGTCCCCGTAGGTAGAAAATAAACTTCATTTTGCACAGAGGAAGCTGAAGGTGGATGAAGGCTTCCTTTGTGCAAAATGAAGTTTATTTTCTACCTACGGGGACTTTTACCATCTTTAATTTTCCCTCAACCTGAAGAAGGGTGCATGTACCCGAAATCTTGCCAAGAAAGGTAATTTTTTTGTGACTTCTTAGTTGGTCTAATAAAAAGGTATAATTTCTGAACCACAAGTTCTAGAGTTTTGCATTTCAGTTTGTGGGAGGTGAACTTTGTGAAAGCAGCTTGTGCATATTTCAGTTGTACTAGTATATGGTTGTTTGTTTTCTGAATAGCCAGAGGGCTGGGGGTGGAGTGGCTATGCAGGTGAGACCATGAGCAGGGTGCCAAGTAGGTACCCTCCACTGTGAGACTGCGGCCCAAAGAGCCAGGGTCCAGGTCAGTGGACCTGAGCTGAGGGGCTTCAGCTAGAGAAAAAGGGGCCGAGGCCAAAAAGACTGAAGCCTGGGACTTGGGTTCGGTTCTGATGGCCCCAGTGTTAGTCCGGGCAGAAAGAAAGAGAGAGAGACTTCGGGGCCTGGGGAATCTGAACTCCAAGCTGAGTGGGCCAGGGTGAGCCCCTGGAACTTTGATTAGGACTTAGGCAACCATCAAAGGGGCACCACAGCAGCCCCAGGGCACATCCTGTTTCAGAGCATAATAGCATCAATGCCCAGACTTGCCAAGTCCATTATAACAGTGTTAGATACAAACACACAAAAAGGCCAAGTGTGATCTGACCATGAGGGATTCAGTAGAATCCATTTCTGTGCATGGCTGGATTGGTAGGTTTAGCGACTGAGACTTGCAGTTAAATGATACAATTGATTTCTAATCTTCCAGACAGTTCTGCAAATGAAAGGCCAACGTTAGAACAGAGGCAAAAACACAATGGTTAAGGTGAGGTGGGACCATTGTGGCCTACAGTCTTTCAGGGCAGTACGAATAAGAAGCCTGAATAAGTTTGTTTATCAGGAGAGATGAAAAAGATTAGGACTGCTTGATTTGGTGGAAACACAATTGAGTTATTTATAGAGGGTAAAGAAGGCTATCTAGCCTTGCTTATTGACCCTTTGCCATCCTATGAGAATAAGGAGGGAAAGTAGTGAAAGCATTTTAAAGCCAAAGTAATAAATACTCTTCTTAAAAATGTGCAAGTAATCTGTGAGAGGCCAGGATTTCTTAGGGTGATATCTTTTATTGGACTAACTATATAGTTGGGATAAATTTATCCCAGCTTTCAAATGCAAGACATTCTTTATCAGGTAATTTGTGGAACTCACTACCACATGACTTAATCAACAGGTTAGCAGAATTTTTAAAAGGTTTAGATATATTTATGGGTAGGAGAAGGATTTGCAGCTACAATGGGTAAATAACTTTAGTTAACCACTGCCTGGAGTTGGGGCAAGACTTCCCCATGGCAGCTTGCTTGATGATGGTTTATTGGTAGGGTTTACATCTCCCTCTGAAACATGTGGTACAGTATTGACAACTGCTGAAGATGTGATCCTGGGCCAGAGGGACCAATGACAGTAATGGTTAGGAAGAGTCCTATGTTCATTCATAGTTCCTGGGTTCTGCCTACAGAAACAACAGGTCCTAGCTTGCAATACTTCATCATGATGTTGGTATAGTGGTCCCTGTCCCTGCAAACTGCACTTCTGTCCTGAAGATCAGAATGCTAGCAGCCAGCCCATTTTATATAGCCCCCTGGCAAGTGGCTATTGTGCCCTTATTTTCAAGAATGTTAGGGCAGCCCTGGCCTTGGCACTGATTTTCATCAACTGTTTGGGGAAGGATCTTCTGTCCCATTCTCCCCAGCCATTCCTGCCCTCAGTGTTCCTTTCCTAGAGCTAAGTCTTTATCTTAGTAACTCTCAAGCTTTCTAGACTTAGGGTAACCCTCGTTAGACACGCCTTCAGAAATACCAGCTCTTAGCTTTCACTCATTTTTGTTGATTACAGAGAAACATTAGAGCAATTATTTTGTTGCAAAGAACTTGGGAAGACCATAACAGGTTAGAATGTTTTGATCCTGTGGATTCCCATTTGAAATTTCTGGGTTTATCTTGTGAATCATGTGTAGGGATTTGTGCAGTACTCTTTGGCACCCTCACAGCTCCCTAGGATGCCAGAGCACCCTGGTTGAAAATCACTACTTTTATTTTTTCTAGTTGTCGTTTTGCTGCTCTTAAAATGTGTGCAGAGTCATTGAGGCTGAAACGAGCTCCCTTTGGAGTGAGATGAGCAATTGCCCTGCACTACGGCAGGGTATCCCCACATGTCAGAAAGGAGATGTTCTGGTAACAGCATCAGTTTTCTCTGCTGCACAGCAGTACTTGTGCTTCTCCCCTTCCCTGGTTCTGCCTGTGAGGGAGCAATTATGCTCTCATCGATCCTTCATCTCCTGGAATCGCCCCGCATGCACTAGTGCACTGTCAGAATCAATAGACCAGGCTTCGTACGGAGACTGTACCAGGGCCAAAGAGGCAATTTGCTCACTGGACAGGTTACAATGAAATAATATTGTGTCAGGAGGTGAGGCAGCTGAGAGACTGGCACTAAAGATTTTCCTTTCTCACCATGGGGAGAGCAAGGGGTTCGATCAGATTTAGAGGCAGGCTCAATAGCTGATACCTTAGATTCTGCTGGAGATAAAATGTAACTGGAGAAATATAGGCAAAAAATAATTTATAAATACAAAGCAGTATGGACAAGCATCTCTTAAACCTAGCCCACTCACATTTGCACTGACAGAGAACTAAAGGAGAATAAGAAAATGCCTCAGGTTCTCCCTTCAGAGAAAGAGATGCAGAGAAAAAGTCCTAGCTATTAGAGCAGCAGAACAGACCCAGGACTTGGGATTCCATCCTCAGCTATGCCAGGAACAGATGTTGTGACCTCAGGCAGGTCGCTTACCTTGCTTTTCAAAATTGTCCACTAATTCAAGCGATCCAGCTAGCTCAAGCGTTGAGCAGCTGTGGAGTTTGCTGAACTCATCTGGACTTGCTGGGGCTCAGCACATCTCTTGATGCAGCAGCTTAGTCTGGCTCCAGCTGGGCACCCCAAAATCACCCATCACTTTTTGAGATTTAGGGTCCTAGTCTTTTCATGCCTCTTGCCCCCTCTTTGTAAAATGGGGATAATGATACAAACTGATCTCACTGGTGTATTAAATTAGTTTATTGTAAGGCCCTGTGTGGATGCAGATCATTCTGCACACATCAATGCAATTTAATCAGGTTAAATTCAGATGCTGTCTGAAGGAGGACTAACTACCAGAAGCCTCAGTAATCAGCTCCATGAGTTCAAGGTAGCAGAACAGTATTGCTAAATATTAACATGCACTTAATGCTATAGAATAGCAGGGGTGTTCAACCACCAAGACCATGGGTCAGATTTGACTCACAGAGTCATGTCATTTGGTCTGTGGAGCCCCCCCAGGGGAGTGGTGGCAATGCTAATTGCTGCTCCCCTGCTACCAAATTTTTGGATCTGTAGGGAGCTACATGGATCAGATAGCATGGCCCTGCTTGTGGGGTCATTCTAGTGAGTGGCCTGATCCCCATGAAAGGGGTTGGTCTGGCATGCTGGATCCGACCCATGAGCCAACTTCACACCACTCATGGTGTCGCTGAATTACAGTGTGTTAGAGAGAAAGGCAGGCACAGCTCTGGACTGTGGTGTAGTGGCAGAGGTATATGATATCCCTGTTCTGAAGTAGCACAATGGGCTGGAGTTGAGGACTGAGGAATGTTGATCGTGTACGTGTGTGTGTACACAGTTCAGGCTCAGGTGTAGTACAACAGGTACAGTTTTCTGGGGGAAAGCAGGGGAGGGAAATTTTATATATATGCAATTTCCGGCCCCTTACTTTCCCCCTGAAAACTGTACCTGGTATACTGTGCCTGAGCCCATGAAAATGTAACTGCACCAATAAGCTGAGCACATTGGGATGGGGATGCAAGCACTGTGAAGATGGAACTGCTCACTCCTTTGTGTACAAATGGGAAGCAGATCCTATGAGTGGGCCTGGGAACCTGCCAGCAATGCAAGGTGGCATCTCCCTGGCAAAGAAAACAAAGCAATATTTTCAATGGCTCAGTAGAGGGAGAGAGAATGGAAGTGCCGGCTGCTCTGTCTCTGCACAGCATAGCTGCCCATCTCCACCCGTCAATGATGCTTATTTATCGCTGCTGAGAGGAAAGCCCAGCCATGTGCAAGTTCAACATCTGCTCTGAGGGCTATACAGCCTCCCAGCCTCTGCACTGCACACACTAAATCATGGCATGGTGTCATTGCACAGTGCCTGCCACAGCAGCTCTAGGTGTTCTTTGGTGATATCGCGGCAGACTGGACTGCAATGAATCCAGCCAGTTTGGCATGATAAGCAAACTGGGGTGCATGCATCAACTGCCTCAAGTACCAGCTGTGATGCATCCTACTCCTAAAGCAAAGCATCATGGGCCATTTTCCAGAAGTAACATGATCACAAAGATGAAAGAGCTGAGCTCCAGCAGTGTTCAAGGGCTCCTGTAAAGCAACTGTGCTCCTACCTTGCAGACCTGGAAGCCGTTCCCATGGTGGAAAGACAGGAATTGGGTTGAACTCCAGGGGTTTGAATGAGGCCACTCAGTTCCTGAACACATATCTTCAGAAGCATTTCTTAAAGGACTCCTTCTACTGTTACTTTAATTCACAACAGAAATGGTTCTAAATAATCTCTCAATAGCTCAGATGTTGAATGTATCCCAGCATAATATCACAGCCCCATCTTTAGGCCCATCCACAAATCCTGCTGTACCTTTAGCTATACTTGAAAAGGCATAGAGGGTCTCTACTGCTTTAACATGAAGGCGTATAGTGTTTGGGTAAAGCAGGGGTGGGCAAAATATGGCCCTTAGGCTGGATTACGCGCACCAGGCAATTCTATTTGGTCAGCAGGGGCCCCTCTGAAGGAGAATTGTCTCTGGCTTGCACTGTCCCCTCTGAAAGCTGGCGCCTCTCTGCCCTCCCTGCAGCAGGTGCTGGCTGCAGCAGCTCTGGCTCTGATTGCTGGGCAGCCAAACCTGCTCCCCAGCCTGGACTGACCCATCCCACTCCCAGACCCAAGGCAGGGAGTGCTGGAGACAGGAAGCTTCTGCCTAGCGAGGCTTCTTTCCCAGCAACCCTGCAGCTGTTTGCAGAGGAGACAGCCCGCCACCCCCACCCCCCAGCAAGAGTTGAAGTCTAGGTATGGGGCCAACAAGGCTGCAGGCCAGAGACTTGCATTCAAGGGAAGGGGGCTGGGAGGTGCAGGTGATCGGGGCTGGCCCTGCTGTGTGCCACCATGTGCAGCTGGTGTGGTTACCCAGCCTTATGCCTAGGATTTGGGCTGGAAGCTGCACCAGGCCCCACTGTGTGTCACTATGGGCCCAGCCCCACTGCATACTGCCAGGTACAGCTGCCCTCATGCCCAAGACTCATGCTTGGAGCTGTGGGTGATTGGGTCTGGCTGGGCCTGGTCCCACTGTATGCTGCTGTGTGGCTGGTGCGGTGACCTGGCTGCACACCCAGGACTCAGACCGAGAGCTGCAGATGATGGTCAGGCCTTGGTAAGGACATGGACAACAGCTGTGCTGTGTTCCCACAGGAGGTGAGCCACTCCTGTTGCAGCTACTGGCTCGCGTGCCTGCCCTTCACGTGCTGCTTTTACCTGCTGGTGCACTTAGAGGGCAAGCTGCTTGTGGTGTGCTGCCCATCCTACCTGTGACTTCCAGGCTACCTGCTACCCTCTGCAGCATGTCTGCGGACCTCACCTGGCTGCCTGGCCAGGGTGGTGGGTGAGTCATGACTCAGTGGGCTGGGCTGTGATGGAGAAGAGGAAGAGACCAGACAGAGGGAGAGGGAGCACAGAAGTTGAAAGAGACACTCCGAGTTTGGCTAGGATTATCTGGCTCAGACAGCGATGAGACTGAGGGATTGACTTTGAGCTCAGCAGAGAGGGGCTGGCTAAGATGGGAAGGAGTTGGCACAACTTGGCGTGGCAGTTACAAGCCAGCATCATGCTATGCTGCCCCTGAAGTCTGTAGTCTGGAATAGTGGGCTCAGAGCTAATAGGCGTAGCTACAGCAAAAGTGGACAGGGGTGGAAGGGACCCTACTCAGACAAGGGCTGAGTTAATGAGAGCTGTTCCTTTGATGAGATGGTCCCTAGTCAGCTTATTCCATCAAGTCATGGCAGGTGGGACCACTTGTGGGGCATGGGGATGAGTCAGGGGAGGAACAGGGTGATCGACTAGAAGAGTTTTGAGATATCTAGTACATTGCATTTATACTTTGGTACAGGAAAGACTTTATTTTAAGCTATTATGCAAATCACCTCTGTATATGCTAAAAAAACCCATAAATTAGGAGAAAAAATATTTTTGAAATAAAATTAAAATCTTTTATTGTAGAAGATGGATTTAGTATATGGCTTGTTTTTTGTCTATACTTTGTTAAATAATTTCTGAAGGATTTTGTGTGCAGCCTTTGACTTGATTGGTTTGGCATCATTCTCAGGGCGGTCCAGTGCCCCTAAACCCCCCCACATTTACTGGTCAAGGGTGATGAGGCAGGCTGTTAGAGGGGTCACAACCCCTTGCTACCTGATAGGTTGTGCCTGGGCCTCGTGGCTGAGGGGGCAGAATTTCTGGAGTCCCAGGGGTGGGCCATGCACCATGAGGGTAGGCCCGCTGGAGAAGCAGCGTTTCCCAGTCAAGGGTAGACTTCTGATGTCAGGGATCATGTGATGGAGGCAGTAGATTCTCAGACCAGCATGGCAGTGAGGGGGGTGAGATTTGATGTCAATTGGATGGCACTCCTTGGCTAGGGACAGCCATTACACATAAAACAGTTTAAGTGATCAGAAACTGGTTTAAACCTGTAACAGAACAGGTGTTCAGTGCACATAAACCGGTTTAAGAATGGCTGAAACTGGTTTGAGGTAAACCTGGTTGAATGTAGTGTCAGACTTAACTGATTTGGCTCAAACTGGTTTATGTAGTGTCTGTCCCAGATCCCTTGCTGGTTTAAGATAAAACAAACACCTGCAGCATCCCGGCATGCTCTCTGGGCTGGGCAGGGCTCCCTGCTCCACAGCAGGGTTTGCCCCTCCCCTCTGCTCCCTGCCTGCATCTCCACAGAGACTGTGGGCTGCTTCCCCCCTCCCCTCCCCTCACTACTCCCTGCTAAACAGGAATTCCCCCCTCCCTTCTGCCTTGCTGGGAAGTGTCTGTGTATTAGTTAGCAAACCACATGCTGGCTACAGTCTTGAATCAGCTGGCAGAATCAACAAATAGCTGGTAATGTCCCTCTGTTGTTTTCTTAATTGTGTGATAGATACTGTTATCAGTTCCCTGCTGGGCTAATCAGAGCTCCTGTGGGAACCTGGCCACAGCCTCCTCAGTTCCATGCTGTGGGAGGAAGGGAGGTCTGTTCTAGCACCCCCCTGTCTTCTAGCTTGAGCCACTGCAGGCATGTGCCTGCATTTCTGGGATGTCTGTTCAGTTACAGAACAGCTTTAGCCTAGCTAGGTTAGACTAATCTGCAAAGATTGAATCAATTCAGGCTCAGGCTTTTTGAATGTCTGTCCCTGGTCCTTATGCCATGGACCATGTGATGGAGTGGGATTTCTGTTTCCAAGACTGCAGCCCCCCCCCCTCCCAAAAGGGGGACTTCTGGGGAAAGGGGAGAGACTTCTGGTAGCAAGGGTCAGGGTTGGGGGGTGGGGGAGGCTTCCAATCCCAAAACAGCTGCCAGAGGGTAGGGCACCTGTCAAGGGGTGGGGCTTAGCAGTTTAATAAGAGGTGTGCACTTGCAGCCTTGACAGCTCAACCAAACTCATTAAGCAGCCCTCCAGCTGAAATAATTACCCATCCTTGGTGTAAATGGTGGTGACTGTAGATTGATCCCTGGTGATGACTACAGTATCTAAACTGGTATAGGCCTCTGTCTTGAACCCTGAATTCCCATAGTTGTAGTAGTGGAGCCAGACATTAGAGGGAGACATGAGCACACAGGCTAAGCCTGCATTTTATATTTCTAACACGGTTGTTAGAAATGGCTATGCTTTGTTTCGGTTTCAGACTCGGATGTTTCGGAGGATAGTGATTTATTTTGGATTACTGTTCCATTTCAATTCGGCTGAATCTGTTTTGGAGTTTTGACGTTGTTTCAGAGATTTGGATTGACCAGAGAGAGGCAGGCACAGCCAGGCAGCTGTAGGTTCTCCTGTGGCTTGTCTGGGTGTGCATGCCTCTGCCTCAGTAGGGGGAGCTGTGGGAGAAGCCTCTACGGCTGCCCTGCCTGGCCCCAGCCCCTGGCACTTAAAAAGTTCCATACTCACCAGCTGCAGCAGCAGCAGCAATTTGGGCCTCTGGGTGCTTGTGGCAGAGCCCCCCCATGCAGCATGAGACAGTGAGGGGCAGTGGGGATCCCCCCCCAGCCTGACACCCATGCAGCAGCTGTCCCGTGGTGCGGATGCAGCGTGGCTTGGCAAGATGCCACATGCCATCTGGGAGCTGGGACCACTGGGGCTGAACAGTGCTGGGCTCTGTGCGACTGCTGGAGCTGCCCCAGCTCCCAGACGACGCGCGGCACCCTGTTGAGCTATGCTGCACCTGCATGATGTGACAGTTGCTGTGCAGGTGCCTAGCAGGGTGGGGGGCAATCCCTGCTGCCCCCACTACCCTATGCTGCACAGGGGGGCTCTGCCACAAGTACCCAGAGGCCCTGATTGCCATTGGTGCAGCTGGTGAGTGCAGGACTGGGTAGGGCAGCCATGGGGGCTTCTCTTGCAATTCTTCCAGCTGTGCCTGCCTTTCTCCAGCTGGGGGGAAGCTGCAGGAGAAGCCCCCATGGCTGTCCTGCCTGGCCCCAGCCTCCTGGCACTTTAGAAGGAGGGCTGTGCCAGACTATTTCCGGGGGGTGGGGGTGGGGGGCACCTGAAACATCTAAACTGGGATAGGCACCTGAAACATCCCAAAACATCTCCAAAACATTTTGGATGGTTTTGATTTGGAGCCTTCCTTTTCATTTTGGATTTGGTGTTTCGGCTGCCAAAACACCTTTGAAATGAAACAGCTGCTGAAATTTCACACAGCCCTAATTTCTAATACACAGCAGACTCAAAGTCATGTTGGAAACATCATGGCTGTTTGCTGGCTAGAAAATATCTTTTTCCCCCCAATAAGACAGTCTGAATATCTTTGTTTCACTGACATTTTTCTTTAAGACATTTTAGTTTTGTCAACAAACAAAAATACTGTTTTTGGTTGACGTCACGGCAGGGTCCTGCAGGATGGCCGTGATCTCCCCAAGGCCCCCTTACTGTGCCAAGCTGGCCCAATGGGCATCCTTAATTCTCACCCACCATGTCTTTGTTAGTAAATATATAAGGGAGACTGCCTTTACATTTTCTTGGACATGATTTTGCTGTACTCTGACCCCATTGGCTCCTGGACCCCTTGTGGGTCATGTTCTACAATGAGTGTTTTGGGGCACCCTAGCCTTATGGGCTATGCATGGCTCCAACCATCCCTTTACTACGCCTCAAACCTCGCAGATGGACCTGACGTTGTTCGGTCTGGGCCTTGTTACAGTTTGGCCCCCTGCTCCTCCTCAAGCTCTCCTCAGCTCTGTCTCACTCTGCACCTTTGCTGGTGCTTGGGGTCCATGCACCCCCAATGCTGCACCCCCTCTGGCACTGGGGTCCCCATGCTGCTGTGGGTCCCCTGTGAGGCCTCCTTCTTCCCCTAATAGCTTCACCCAAACCACTGGTCTTGAACAGCAAACAAAACACAAGCCTCCTGGCTATAACATCATTCAAGCCACACCAGGGTGCTCCGACCCTAGAAACTATGAAACTATCTCTCACCAGTATCAGAGGCTGTACCTGCAGTCAGGCCTCTTCCCCTTGCTCGCTCTAGGAGATCTCCTTCCCCCTTGGCTGCTGGGAGGAAACTGCCTTCCTGGTCCCAGCCCTGGGATTTATGTGAGCCAGGCCCTGCCTCTTCCGGTCAGCTGACCACTGGCAGGTGTGGGCCCACTAGCTCACTCTGGTTGCCCTGGTAACCAGCGGCTGGGGCTCCTCACTGACTGCTAGGGCTCTTTTCCTAGTAGTTTCTATTCTTTAAAGGAGCAGGGCACCTAAGCTGCGACAGTTGAAAAACAACCAGCTTGGAAAAAATGGCCAGCTTTGTTTTATAACAGAAAACCTGATTTTTTTAAAAAAAAATAGAAGTGGGTATTTTTCAGAAAAATTTTGATTTTTGTGAAAAACAGAAATTTTATCAGAAAAATATTTCAATGGGAAATTTTCAACCATTTCTAGTCATTACACTGGATGGCATCACTCTTGGGCCTGCAATCCCATTATCAAACATTTGTGGAATCTGCTATGTATAAAGTATGGCTTGTCTATAAATAGTAGTTAAAAGCTGGATTTTATTTTTATATATATTTTTGGAGAACCATGATAAGAAACAGTGAATGGTACATTGTAAAGATATATTCATAGATTCATAGATTGTAAGCCTGGAAGGGACCTTGGAAGGTCAGCGGGTTCAGCCCCCTGCACCAAGCAGGAAAGATAACTGGGAGTCAGGTGACCTCAGAAAGGTGACTGTCTAGTCTCCTCTTGAAGATTTCCAGGGTAGGTGATTGCATTACCTCTTAAGGGAGCTTATTCCACAGTCTGGACACCCTGACTGTGACTGAGTTTTTCCTAACGTTGAGCATGAATTGGTCTTCCAGAAGTTTGTGGTCATTACTCCTAGTTTTCCCCTCAGGTGCCCTGATGACCAATTACTCACCGAGCCCTTAGTATAGCCATAAACTGCTACCAGGTCCCCTCTCAGCCTTCTTTTCTTCAGGCTGAAGAGTCCCAGATCCCTCAGCCTTTCCTTGTATGGCTTGCCGTGTAAGACTCTGATCAAACAGGTGGCTCTTCTTTGGACTCTCTCAAACTTGTCCATGTTCTTGTTAAAGTATGGTGCCCAGAACTAGATGCAGTACTCTAACTGCGGTCTCGCCAGTGCTGAGCAGAGCAGAAGAATCACCTCCTCGGTTTTGCTGGAGATGCATTGATTGATGCATGCCAGAGTATTATTTGCCTTACTGGCTACAGCGTCGCACTGCCAGCTCATATTCATACTGTGGCATTGGCGATGCGTAGGGGGTGCACACAGGTGCATGTGCTCCCTCTGGGCGTAGTAGCACACCCCCTGTGAAAAGGCACTATCTTCATTGTTGGTGGTGCCTGCAGGAAATCACCACTTGCCACCCCCCCGCCCCTTGCTGCTGAAACTGTCAGTGGCATCTGCAGGCGGCCCGCTGCTGCCGGCGGTGTCTGTGGGTGGTCATTGACCACTGGTCGGCACTTGTCAACCTCCCCCCCACCACTGTTGACAGCACTGTGGCTGCCTGCAGCAGCTCCCCACTTGCCTCTGCCAAGCTCCTGCCGCCGACAGCACCACTGCTGCCTATGGGAGCTTGCCGTGTTCTCCCAGCCTCCAGGGGCCCACAGCGTTCATGTACTGTGGTCTGTTATTACCCCCAGGACCCTTTCATTCATGGTGCTAGTCAGTTTGGTGCTGCCAAGCCTGTAGTGTATTGGGGATTGCTCATCCCCAGGTGGAGCATTTTACATTTCTTGACACTGAACTTCATCAGATTTGGATCTGCCCAGCTTGCTAGCCTGTCTAGGCCCTCCTGTATCTGTAGCCTATCTTCAAGCATGACCATGCTTCTCCATAACTTAGTGTTGGCCGCAAACTTGGCCAGTGAGCTCTTC
This sequence comes from Crocodylus porosus, assembly GCF_001723895.1. Classification (NCBI taxonomy): domain Eukaryota; kingdom Metazoa; phylum Chordata; order Crocodylia; family Crocodylidae; genus Crocodylus; species Crocodylus porosus. Next base: position 78,008,905 of record NW_017728947.1, read on the forward strand.
ACCGCCACATCCACATCATTAATAAAGATGGTGAAAAGTACTGGACCAAGCACCAACCATTGTGGGACACCACTGTCCACTTCTTGCCAGGATGACACATATCCAATCACTCTGACTCTCTGGGTCCTATCCTGCAGCCAGTTTCTCACCCATCTGACTGTCTTGGAGTTAAGCCCCAAATCCTCCAAATCTTCTCATATATTAATCCATTCTGCTGAAATTTGATTGGAATATTGTGAAAATGCTCAAAATGTTGGAAGGTCAGGACATTCAAAGTTAAGTGCATTATCACTTAAAGCAAAACAAGGCTAATGGAAAGTCTAGAAATTAACGTTTCAGAAACCACCTCTGCCATTGTGCACTTTTATAGGATGTACATTAGAGTATGACCACTTTTTTCCCCTCTTATACTTTGTCCTGAATGTGGTACAGGTGAAGGCATAAGTTTCTTTTAATATTTCTTTACAATTGCAACAAAGCCTTTAATTGAGATGTTCACTGCTGCTGTAGAATGGAATATTTTAACTGATGGGAAATCAACTTCACGTGTCAAGCTACCCCTCCTCCTTGACATCTGACAGCTGAATCAGATGGTGTATGTAGCCAAACAAAAGCATGTCCAGCTGCTGATTGGCTGGTGGGGAAGCTGTGTGACCTATAATAATCGCTGGCCAAATGTCTGTGATAGCAAGGTACAGCCTTGCATTTCTCTAGCATCTTCAGTCCCAAATCATGTTACAGACTCTGCTGACTAGAATCAATTTGGTAACTTCTGAAAAGTGGACGCTTATGGGTGTAAAATTGTAGTTGTTTAACAGCACACAGCATTTGTACAACAGTCTTTGGGAGTGGAAGTGAAAAATAGATTTCCTAGCTGAAAATATTAAGGGCATGATAATATGGTTAGGACACCAGAATGAATGTCCCTACATCAACAAATTGTTCTTTAATAACTGGAATCAGTCAGACCTCAGCCTGGAACAGCAGATGGCACTGGTCCTCTCAGCTATTTCTTCTTTGACACTCAAAGCAGCGAACTGCATGGTGCCTCCTTAGCACCACGCAGGGGACCCTATTAACTAGTAGGAGCATGCGCACTCAGCACATTTTGCTGTTCCTTAGTTTTTCCTTGAAGGTATTCTGTCCATATGCTAGTCCCACCCAACACTGTTGCATTTGGGATTTCCAGTGAGATTATAGAGAAGGGTGGTAAGGTTGTGAGTTGCACAGGTTGCTATCCTATTTTGGGCATTGTATTGAATGATTTCCCCTGTGGGCTATGGATGTGGGAAGGAAACATACCCATGCGTGCTCCTCACACTGCAAATAGAAATTTCACATGTAAAGGTCTCCCTTTGCTTTCTCACAATTCCTGTTGAGCTTCAATCTGCTAGTCACAGTAAATACTATCTCTTGTGAGTTCTGCTTCCCAGAATCAAATGGCCCCATGAGAGACGGATGACCTAAGAGCATTCAGGGGCTTTGGTGGGAGATCAGACCCCCATCTTTAATCTTGAAGGCCTACATTGGAGGCATCTCAGGAACTCTCTTGTACAACTCTTTCATTTTCCAGGAAACACCCTTCATTGGTGCTACTTTGCTCTTCCATCTGAACTTGCTGCTTTACCATGTCCTCTTTTCTGCTGCACATGATCAAAGCAGCAGAAATTCAGCAGATGGGAGAGAGGAAGAAGCAAGACAGAGAGGCCTGGTTGTGAAAACATAAGGTCCTTATTTTTATGGCAAAGGGATTCTCTGCCTCCAACCTGATCTTTGATAATATAACTACTTGGGTGGATGAAGGGAATGCTGTGGATAGAGTGTATCTGGACTTCAGCAAGGCTTTTGACAAGTTCCACATGACCTTCTCATGAACAAACTGGAGAAGTGTGGGCTGGATAAAACTACTACAAGGTGAATAGATAACTGCTTCAATAGCTGTAAGCAAAGGATAATTATTAATGTGTCCATGTCAGAATGGCAGGAGGTTTTGAGTGGAGTCCCACAGGGGTCTGTCCAGGGCCTGGTGCTGCTCAACATGTTTATTAATTAGTTGGATGCTGGCATGGAAAGCTTGAGCAAGTTTGCAGGTGACATGAAACTGGGAAAGATTGTAAACACAATGGAGGATGTGAGTGCAATTCCGAAGGATCTTGGCAGATTGGAAAGTTGGGTTAGAGCTAACAGGATGAAGTTCAGTGAGGACAAATGACTGCCACATGACTTCTGAGGAGAGGCTGAGGGAACTGGGCTTATTTAGTCTAGAGAAGAGAAGACTGAGGGGGGATTTAATAGCAGCCTTCAACTACCTGAATGGGAGTGTGAAGAAGGATGGAGCTAGACTGTTTTTAGTGATGGCAGATAACAGAACAAGGAGCAACGGTCTCAAGTTGCAGCAAGGGAAATGTAGATTAAAAATTGGAAAGAATTTTTTCACTAGGAAGTTAGTAAAACACTGGAACAGGTCACCCAGAGGTGGTGGAAGCTCCATCCTTGGAGGTTTTTAAGACCCAGCTAGACAAAGCCTTGGCTGAGATGATCTAGTTGGGCTGGTCCTGCTCTGAGCAGGGGGTTGGACTAGATGACCTCCTGAGGTCCCTTCCAACCCTAATTTTCTATGATTCTATGAAAGGCAATGTGCTATACCTCAGGAGGAAGAATCAAAAACACATACAAAATGGGGAATACCTGGCTGGGTGGCAGCTCTATAGAAAAGGACTTGGAAGTCTTGGTAGACCAGAGACTCAATATGAGCTCCAAGTGTGCTGCACGTTGGCAAAAAAGGTCAATGCCATTTGCTGCACTGATAGAAGCATTAGGTGCAAGGTATGAGAGAGTGCCTCTCAATGCTGGTTAGGCCTCATCTGGCAGTTATATATGCACTACATGCAGTTCTAGGCTCCACTTTAAAAAGGATGTGGAGAGTTAGGTAGAGTCCAGAAGTGGGCAGCAAAAATGATCAAGGGCTTGGAAGGCAAGTCATATAAGAAGAGGCTGAAGGAACAAGGCATATACAGTTTGCAGAAAAGGGTCTTAAGAGTGGACATAACAACAGTCTTCAAATATTTGAAGGGCTTCCATGAAGAAGAGAGAAAACATCTTTTCTTTCTTGCTGCAGAGAGGAAGACATGGACCAATGGTTTGAAACTGCAGCAAAGTAAGTTTAGGTTGGATATTCAAATAAATTTCTTCACTGTGAGAATAGTGAGGCAGTAGAATAGACTGCCTAGGGAAGTTGTAGGCTCTCCATCAGTGGAGGTATTCAAGAAGAGGTTGGACAGCCATTGGCCTGGGATGATCTAGGTGTAGCTGAGCCTATTTTTTACCATGGGTATTTCCCATGATTCTGAGCTTTGCTGGTTGCTCTGAGTCAGACTGATCACCATATTTGGGGTCAGGAAAGACTTTTACCCAGTGGTCAGATTGGTATGAACTGTGGGGGGTTTTGCCTTCCTCTGTAGCAGGGGAATAACTGCCTACCTGGGACCTCTTATGCATATATTGTCAGCATTTTATAGAAGCAGGGCATTGGTTGCCATGGTTCTCCTGCTTTACCTGTGACAGGTTAGGGTGTTAAGTCTATAGTGTGTCAGGGTTGAGGTTAGGACTCTAGTCTTATGTAGAGTTTAGATTATGATTGTATGGGATGGTTTGGATAGGGATGATCCTGCCTCAGGCAGGGGGCTGGACTGGATGACCTGTGAGGTCCTTTTCAGCCCTACTTGTCTGAGTCTATGTTTCCTTCCAACTGTACATCATGTGTAAGGCCAAATGCAATCTTCAGCATGATCCTGATGGTTCACAGCAAGTGATGTTCCCGGATGTGTAAGTCCATGACTAAAGGATTCAAGGGTTCTTTATTTGCCCTCATGAAGCTAAATTTGTCCCTCATAAACCCATACACTCACTTTTTAGGTACATTCCCAGTTTTGCTGCCATCACCTTCCAATTTGTTACCTTGAGGCCAGGGTCACAGGATGGGGCTTATGCTTTTATCATACAGCATCAACCATTCCTGGAACTGAAGTACATGCTCCTGTGAGATCATTTCCTAAATGTCAGTGAGGACATTTCAAAGGAATGTTTTGCCTTGACACCATCAGTTTATACCAAGATCTTTGGGCTCATACCAACTGCTAGCATAATAATTTAGAAGGCAGAAAAAGTCTTATTGGGTCTTGCCCATTGTCTGTCTCCTTGGATTCTGTTCTCCAGAACTATATCTACTAATTTGAAGTGCCTAGGGAGGATGCTCACACAGCTGCAGCCCTTCCCTTGGGGGAATAATTCTGCAATTTTGTAAGACTAATACAGTGATTTTCAACCAGGGTTCTGGGGAGATGAGCAGATAAAGGCAGGCTCGGGTTTTTCTTACCTGGCCACTTGGCTACCCATACTGCCAAGCCCTTGGTAATAAATTAGTTTTTGTGAATTGAATGGCCCCTTATTTCAAAGTTGTGGAGGATACCTTGAATCTAAAAAGGTTGAGAACCCCTGGACTAACAGTAAGGAAGCTTTTCCTGACAGTCATCTCACGTTTTCCTTTAATCACTTTGTCCCATGTGACATCCCTTTGAAGCGTTCTAATAAGCCCCTTTTTGCTGGTCTATTGAAGCTCATTCAGGGTTTCACAGCTCTTGTAAACATCCTCACCTTGCAGAAGCATTTAGACAGAAAATTTAGACTAAAAGCTTCTCTAAACCAATGCTTCTTCCTCCTCCTTTGTAAACCCAGTGCACATTAAATGAAACTTATATGCTTCTTGAAGCTGCCTGTGTTATTATTGGAACTGATGCACATTCGCTCTAACCAATCTATTTTTATTTGAACCACTTATGCCGTATGAAACCAAGCATAATAACTACAGTCAATAGAGATATATTTGTTTTTATTTAAACTCATAAGTGTGCTAAAAGCAATAAATGCTTTTCCCTCTGAAAACCGATATATACATATAATAGATAGAAAATGTATGTATCAGTCAAAACAGGAGTGACCGGTAGCCCAAGGGGCTGCTTCTGAAAACCATTGTGCATTATTATTATAGACAGCTTCAGGGGACAAGGGGCTATGGAAGCTGTGTGCTCAGTGCTGGGTTGGGGGGAATGAAGACTGGCTTTTGGATACTGATAACATGAATGGCAATTCAGCACAGCCCTATTCAGCCAAAGTAAAAGGGCTATGATGGGTATCTGAGAGTTAGGGGGGAATGGGGCACATGGCAAGGACAATGTAGCAAGATTAGACCCCTGTCCCAAGTAAGAAAAAATGGAGATTCACTTTTATCTGTAGTATTTAGATTTAAAACATCCCAGATCAGCAATAAATAGATGGCTTTTCAAATGGGTAACTCAGCCTCTGGATTTAATTATTACTTTCCCAACAGGGCCTAGGATCTAGAGGCAATATTTTTTACAGCAGGATGGTGATATGTTTGGTTCTCAGCTTTCACTCTCCATGGTTTACTTTTGCTGACTCTGTGGGTGATCTGAGTGCAGGGGTGGCACCAGAGCTGCTCCTGCCTTGCTCTAGCCAGGGGCTATGAGGAGCAGTTGTGCAGGGAGCTGGGCTCAGCCAGGGGCAGCAGTTGTGGTGTGTAGGTTCCTTCTTCCAGGACTTATTTCCAGCCAGAGGGGGACAGCTATGAGGGAAGGTGGGTAGGAGCAGGGGCAGGAAGGATGAATCTGCAGGCTGCCACTGCTGTCCCTGGCCAAGCCAGGTACCTCATGCAACTGGTCCCCACAACTTCCCACTGGAGTGGGGCAGGAGTAGCTCTGTCCCCATCCCCTGGTCAGCCAGGGACAGCTGCATTTGTTTTGGTGGGGTGGGTCCTTTTCCACACTGTGTCCCTGCTTCCTGCCCAGCTTTCTGGTGTCCCTTGCTGACCTGAGAGCTCTTCTCCCACCTTGCCTCCATCCCACCATAGTCTGAAGGGTGGTGTGTCATACTCCCCTATAGTAAGGCTGGATCTGCCCGTGATCTTACCCTTACACATTCTGCCAGGTTTATTGATTCTCCTGTTCAGAACAAAACCCCTTTTGTTCCCTCAGGCTAAAAACAGACTTGGGTTTATCATGGGTCTAATTGTCTCTGGGTTTGTTTTTCATAAAAACAGGTAGGGGACAGTCATTTACATACACAGTTTGAATGGGAATTAACTCTAATTAACCCAGATTATCTTGTGAAAGAGTTATGTAGGTGCTTCATGTGTGTTTAAAGAGGGACAGTGGGCTTGTGCATCTGTAGGATCCCTGAATTAAAGACTTTATCCCTGGAGAAATCCACTGTCTGTTTTTTACTGGTAAGGTTGGCTTCTGAAGGTTCCTTTCCCCAAACCCAGCCAGGTTTTTCCGTGAGGCCTTCAGAAGGACTATCCTATACAAGCGTTAAGTATCATGGTTAGAGATGGTTAGGAAACGCTCACTGAAATTCTCGTTGAATAAGTCTCGTTGAATAAGTAGTTGTTTTGGTGAAACTGAGGTTTTTTTGGAAGATATTCCAGAATTTGATTAAAATTCCATGGGAAAAGTAGTATTTCAAAATTAATAAAATTGCCACTGTATGTCAGATTGTTTCATTACAACACATACAAGAAACATTTGATGTAGGTAAGAGATAATATGTTTAAATAAATATTAAGTCGATGATATCCCTTATGAGTTTTAAAAATAAAATAAAAACAATAGAATATTTCCACTACCTTATAATATGACATTGGAGTAGTGAAACTGCATATTTAATAATAATAAGGCCCACTGCTACAGACATGTCCTGAAATAATGTAAAAATAATGAAGCAATAGACATAAAATTAGGATCACGATTTTGAAATTCTGAAATGATCCAAAATTTCCTAAATTCCAATTTTTTCCCTCCCTGAAAGCAGCTTTTTGTTTTTGACAGTGTTGACCAGCAGGATATTTTAAAGACATTTGTTTTTGTTTCAAATTGGACAATGCTTCTACGTTTAGGATGGCAGGAAATTGGTGGTGAGACAAGTGTAGAGTCCCTGTTACCTCACGTCCTGCTGATGTAGTGGTGACCTGCCTGTTTCATGTTTCGAGCTCTCACATATCTTGTAGGTTGGTCCTGCCTAACCTGTATTAACTAATTCTGAACTAAAATTGTCCACTTAATCAAGAAAAAACCATGGGACAGCTTTACGTGGTGAACTGAAATGAAGCTGTAGGTCTTGAAAAAACTGATGCCACTAGCTGGATGTGGGACAAGCACATAGCAACTGTAGAGGGGGTAGGGGAAGGAGGTAAACTACTTTGTCGACTTACTACTCAAATGACCTGTTTAGATGACCTACTTAGAAATCAGAATGACCCATCCAGCAGTAAGAACGTTGAGGGACAGACGGTGGGGAACAAAGTAATGGGGAATAGCTACTGTGAAGAGGCAGTTGGTGGGAACTTATGGAAGCTTGGCAAGCATATGCAAAAAGGACATATTAACAGCTAAAGAAGAAGCTTAACACTTGGGAAGCCAGAGAAGTAAGCAGCATCCAGCTGTTGTGGCTGTTACCTCCGGTGCTGTGACAACACCTGGCCAGCTGAGTCATTGCATTGTTTGGAAGGCCTGTCTAAGGATACCTTAACTGTTTGGGATTTGGTTTTGGTATTGCTTAAGTATTCAATACATTTTGGATTTGAGTCTAGAATAGCCTTGACAGTTTACTGTCTCCATGCCACCCCTTAGTCCAAATTCAGTACAAGAAAGCTGTACATGAAACAGGTGGTTGGGAAGTCCCTGGTATAGGGGTAAATCTCCCCACAAAATTTTGGGAAATATACCTTGGGTTTTGTGGAAAGTTTGGAATGTTTTGACATGCACAAAAATGTCATATTCAGTGACATGGTAATAGTAGCATAACGGAGAGGGGATGACCAGGGCAGCAACCCTGGGCGCTCCCTTTGGGGGTGTTACAACAATAGCTGCTGCGGCTGGCTGCACCACTGCAGCTGGTGGCATGGCAGCAGGGCACTGTCCCATGTACCACTGCTGCCCAGGGTGCACAACTCCCCCATTATGCCTCTACACAGTAACCACTATTCCAGGCTTTTACAAAGGCCGAATGGGCACCCGTCATACACAGCTGAGGATGTTCTTTGAAAAACAGGGCAACAAGAGAGAGTGGCTGGTTGGCTTTAAAGGGATGCTGTTTAAATGTGAGTCAGGTCCAAATTGACTGGTTATTTGGTGTTTTCATTGTGGTTGTCTCAGAGAAGTTCCTAATGACCAAGAGTCAACATCACGAGTCTTCCTCTTGTGACAATAGCTGGCCTACTTGCGGAAGACACTGGAGAGATCTGAGGCTAAATGGGCTATGCAGATTCAGCTTCTTTCCCCTGGGCTGAGGCAGCTGGGCAGTATGCGAGTGAAATCTGTCTCACTTCTGCCCTGGCAATACTTGTTTTGAGAGTTAAATACTGACTTAATTCTTCGACTGTCTGACCATAACCGTTCACCATCAGTGTATTAACTTAGACGTATGGGTGAGTGAATTCCAAGAATGATTAAAGGGGTTAGGACTATAGAAAGCAAAGCACCAAGTAGAGCTCTGCCAGGGGCCTGCTCTGGCTGCCATTGTAATGAAAGGTCAAACCATGGGCCTGATTCTCTGTTACCTTGTCCTTTCTGTCTTCTGCTCCAGTGCAGATTGGGTGCTAGCAGGGTGTACTGTGCTGCCATTTTGATAAGGTTCTGTTTGTTGCGTCTGTCATGACATCAGGTGGGTAGTAAAGCAGAATCAGGCCTACTGAATTCAGTGGGGATAGAATTGAGCCTTAGTTACTTTATTGTCTAGTGTTTTGGAGGTGATGCCCTGAACTGGAAGCAACTGTCAGCATTGCAGGGGATACCTGAGGTATAGGGGAGCACCTGGCAATGCTGTGCAGTGCCTCCCCCCAGTCAGAAGCACATAGCGGCACTGAGAGACCCTGCTCTGGTGCCTTACCCAGCCCCTCCCTGGGTGGAGGAGGCAACTGAACATGATGGTGATTTAGCTCTAGACGAAAGTTTATATTGCATTCAATAGTACAGAAGGCCAGACTGTGGTCCTAAGTCACAGTTGTCCAGCTGGGATCCTGCAGGTTAACTCACAGCTCACAAGCTCCTAACTGAATTTTACTCCCTGCATTGCTTCTGCTGCTGCGGCTTGAATCTCCAGGCTCCCACTTCTCCTTTGGCTTCGGCTTCTGCTTCTTGCCCCTACCTTTAGTGTGGTGCAGTGCAGTTCATGAGGCCCAGGGAGCATGGCTCCTGGCTGCTCAGAAGCTGGACAGCATTGTCCCAAGTAAATCTAAAACCTGGGGTTAGTTTGGTTTCTCCAGATTTATATTGGTATCCAAAAGCAAAACAGGACCATGCACTCAATGTCTCAAATCAGCACATTTGAAAAGAATTAGCCAGTTTTTCACTTCTTTGTATCTATGGTATCTCCTGCTTGCTGGGGCTGAACATTTAGGCCTCATAGGGAAGAGCAGCACTAGGTATCTTTTTCTCTGATGTGGCATTAAGGTGCTAAGCAAACCATTGACACAGATTTCTTTTTGGCCTTTCTTCACATCCTTAAAAGACTCATTTCCAACCCAACACCCAATATTAATACAGAAGGAGGATGCCTTTCTTTCCTAATCACTTTCACAGCAGCTGCTCACTTGGGCCCCATTGCATGGCTTGTGAAAACTTGAACCAGATTTCCAGCTGTTAGCTAAGATACTGTCCCACAGAGTTAGAAGGCACAAGTGTTGCCATTGTTGCTGATCTCTCTGTCATCCTTGCTGCTATAACATCTCAGCTGCTTTTCTCTAGTTAATGCCTTTGCTGCTGTCATTACACAGCATTTACCCATGCTTGTTCCTGACTTGAGGCTGCTGTCATACAGCTCTCTGCTTCCGTAGCTGCTGCCTTTGTAACTATTGGCTAACAATGGGTTTCTTCCAGCTAAGAAGGGCCTAGGTTTCCTTGAGTGCAAAGAAAGACTTAGTTCACCAATTAACAGAGATGCTTCCCAGAAGAATGACACTTTAGAAAACTGAGTTAGTGGATCCCAGTCCTGTTCCAGATGGGCAGGTTGCCATATCAACAAAGACCCCACCAGCTGCACTGCAATTACTGCTCAATTGGCCCCAAGTTAGTATAGGCGAAGGAGTGATTTCGCTGTGGAGGGTGAGTGCCCCTCTCGCTGTCTTAGATGGAGTCACATGGGCAGGAAGTAACTTGCACAGACTTTTCCAAGGTTGCAGCTGCTCTGTGGAGAAATGGACAATTGCAGTGTAAAGGTTTCAAGGATGCAGGGGGAACACCCATTAGAGTAGAGTGGTTCTACTCTTCTAATCCCAAGCCAGTCACTTGTATCCTTGAGAGAGAGTCACTTAACCTCTTTCTGCCTCAGGGTCTCCTGCTGTAGAGTGCATTAGATGCTACGATGACAACTGGTGTACGATAGATACATGGCAATAATGATAGTGGGCAGGGGATGTTTGAGGCTTGGTTCATGACAACAGAGTGTGATTTGAGGCCTAAGAATGGAGGAATATTATTAGTATTAGGATACTGGGTACATCTACACGAGTGCAGTAGCAACAAACAATTGTGTCATAGCTTGTTGCTACTGCACAGTAGTGTTGCTGGACACTAACCGTGTGGCGATGATACTGTGCACTAGCATCGGAAAAAAACCATGCAGCAACGGTACTGCGCAGTAATGCTGGTTACTGCACAGTCAGTACTTATGCAAGTACTAAATGACTCATGTAGTCACTCATGTAGATGTGGCCACTGAGATACCATGTATAGAGAGAAACCAAGTGTCACAGGCCAGCTGGGCACTGTGAGTGTATCAATTTTATCAAAGACTGACTGGGCTGTTAGGTCCAGTTTTGGATCGAGGAGGCAAAGTTGGGAGTGAAGTAAAGGCAAATTTATTATAGCTTACACACACACAACAGTTAACAGAAAGATAAATGTGATAAGCAGATAACGCAGTATTAAAGAGCTAATAGTAAATAACAGATAATAACAACAGATAGATCAGTTCTGTTGCAGTTCAGCTGGGCACTGTGAAGGTATTAGCCACTGGGCTTGTTCAAAACAACAGATAGACAGACATTGGTTGGCAACTTATTGATAGTCCCTCAATGCCAGGTGCGCGTCAAGTGATTTCAGTGAAGTCAGGCATCCCCGATCGACGCTGTCAGAGGGATTACCGGGGAAGGTCGCTTGATCAGGATCCAATCCTCACTCACACCAGGAGTCTGGGGTCTGGGTGTGGAACAGAAATGACTGTTCTGTTTCTTCCTTCCTGCTGGTTACCTGATTCACGTGCTTTTTATACCTAGTCTTATGCTAATCTGTTGGCTTTAGAGCCACTCATAATGTTGCCCTATAGCTGTTACCCTATGGGATTGAAAGGTGTTAAAAATTATCATAAAAGGTTACTACCCAGACTCGGGTTTATCCAATAAGCAAATTATAATGCAGCACCTTTAGGTTTGAAATTGACATTGCTCTGCCTAAGCCCCAACCCTTTTTAGGTTTCATTTGAATATGCTTTCTTGGGATGTGCTTTCCTGGAATGTGTTGAGTGTGCCAGGCAGTTGGATCCAGTTTTTTATCATCAAAGCTGAACCATGAGCAGAAACCGTTAGGTCTGCTAATCTCACATCTACAGCTTTGCCTATGGGGCCGAGTCAGTTCCATGACCAGTTAATTTTATCATTTTGGTTAAACTTATGGCAGACAAGTTACATTTGTGGTTTACAAACTTATATTTAACTAATATTACCTGTTTAGGCAAAATACCAAATGCCTCCAAGAAGTACATATTTATTGCTTATTAATCCCTCTGGTTCTGGCTGTCACACCAAGAAACAAGGGGAAGGACAGGGAAGGACAGAGGTGAAGGACAAGGTAACTGTGAAATGACCATACTTTGCAAAGTAAGCAGCAATTGTGCTTACTCCCTTCTAGTGTCCATTGCTAAGTGTTAATATTCTGCACCAGTACACAGCATTACTATAGTATCCCATTCAAGATTTACTGCCCTTGCCTTGGTTCCCTATTCCTAAGGGGAACTCATACTATTGGTTGTGCTACTGAAGTTGAGTGGGACCACCTGAAAGAGAATCAGAAAGAGAAACTCATACCATTAGCAACTGGAAAGCAAAACTGATTGGTCCACAAATGTCTATTGAGGCAGGCTTCTGCCTGGGAGTACCTCCCCCATTAATCCATTTACCATCATGTTTGCATGTTTGCTGAGGTTTTCGCAGGAGCTTTATAAAAGGGAGGATTTCACTGTAATGAGAGGAAACAAACAAGATAAAAAGGCAGAGATAAGCAATGAGACAGGATTTCAATCGTTTAAACTGAGTGGCTGTCAATACTAATAACATAAAACCAGCAGTGAAATGCAGCTGACACACCAGGTTATGGAATGCTCAGAGACATCTGAAAATTTGATCTGAAATTGCAGCAGAAAACATAATCAGCGTGTCAGGAAACTTTTTCTTTAATTCTTTAATTTTCAGATATGCTGAAAATCAAGCTAGAATCTTCATTACGTTTGCATGCCTGTGTGGTCACTTCTGTGTTCCTACAGACTCCCCTCATCATCCTGAGGTGCAGCTAAACTATGGTGTTAAAGTGAGGGACGTATATATTGTGTGTACCTCTGTCTCTAATGTTCATGGACTATTGAAATCAGAGTCACTGTGCTGTCAGTCAGGTGCATCCGAAGTGTGTGAATTTGGTATCTGTGGGGTGGCATAATCAGAACTGAAGGGTATGGTCAAAGCTATGTGGGAATCCATGACCAGTTGGGTTGGGAGTGCTGAAGGATTGTCTGTGCGCAGTCAGGTACAGAGTAGCAGGCCATGTTGCCAGTCAAGACTGAGGTTCACTGAAGTTGGTAGGAGTTGAAGGTGTCCTTTTAGGGCCATGCTCTAAACAAAACCTAACATAATGAAGGATGACTAATCGCTAGACTGTGTTGGGGTGGGGTGGGGAGGGGGAGATATGGAAGATAAAGTGTTACAATAGGGAAAGATCAGGAACACAAAATTGTAGCACACTGTATTCATGAACACACAGCTAGAGGGCATAGTTGGATGACGACAGAAAGGGAGTTCATAGTAGAGTCTTTTAATATATTTACAAGCCAGGTTCCATGGCAAATTAACTGGTGACATGGGAAATAAATACACAGTGAATTTAGCAATAGGTGCTGGAGCTGAGTATAACACAGTCACAGTGATATGTACAAAATGATTATCAACCATCCAGGGCTGATATAGAAAACTAAGTGTATTTTATATAGTGGGCACAATATGAGGCAATGTTGTAAAGCCCCGCTGGCGTATCTACAGGATACGTAACACTCACTAGAACAGTCTGTCCCAAACTGAAGGGCATATTCTTGTGTGGGGGGAGAGAGACAAAGGACGAACAATGAAGCTATTGATTCACATTTCAGCTGCTCCCCAGTTTCTGCTTTAATTTAAAAATTTTTGGCAGCCATTAACTCTTAGGATTAAACAAAACCTTTGCGTATGAAGAGAGTTTGACTAGAGTAGAGATGTCTGCTTGAGGGCTTTTCTATACAGGGTTGTTGCTGCCCAGCTTTACAGGAAACTCACATGTAAACTAACAGAGGTCAGTATTTGCTTAGTCTAGTGGCTTTTCCAGGGCAAGCATACCTGGAAGGGTGACCTGTTCTAAGTAGTGGGCAAGAAAGATGGATTTAGTAGTAAGCAGGTTGGGGAGCACTGTAAAGAGTAACAGGGGGAGAATTTGGTTAATAATGGAATAGAAGAAAGGAAGGAAACTGGAGGGATTATAGAAGGGAACCAGGAACTGCCTTCTAGATAGCTGTGAAAACTGGCTGGTCCATGGCAGCACTGGAATTACTGAATTATGTGAACAGTTAAACTTCCTTTGCCTGCTTCAGGGGATGGGCAGTGCTAGCAAAGGCAGCAGCAGGCAGCTCAGCATTGGCGGTTTTATTTTAATTTGAAAACAGAAATGAAAATATTTCCCTCCTCTCCCTTTGTCCTTTTTTTCTTGAGTGAGTGTTTGGAGTTGGTGTTTCTGCTATATCTAGGTCAGGGAGCCTAAGTAGGTCATGTTGGCTTTCTGAACGTGAGAAATCTGGAAGGAAAGCTCGGAAGGGAAGGCTTGACTGCGTGTAAACAAAAGGCAAGATGCTGGCTTAGTGCAGGGGCTGGTTCCCGACTGACGTGGAGGGGGAGCCCATTGCCATCCAGAGCCTGAGAAATACCAGTGTGTGCACAGGGAAAGAGGGGAAATGGAGGGCTGGGGAAGAGGGTAGGGAGAGGATTTAGAGCTGACAGTGAAGGCTGTGTTTAAGGGTGAATGGGCCTAGCAAGAGAAGAGAATCTGAGGTAGAGAAGGAGAGGAATGGGGCTAGGCCAAAGGGTAAGAGGAAGGGAGGGCAGGGAATCTGGTGAGGGCTGTGTGTGAGGGGAGGAGAGCAGGGAGTGAGCATGTGAGGAGACATCTGTGTAGCAAGGAGCTCATCAGCCACAATGATAAGCACCAACACAGCCCCCAAGCGAGCGCTCCATTGCATGCTATCCCTCTTTAGAAAGAGTGGATTATAAGATGGGAGCTGGGACTGTGTTCATGCCTATTGCATCCCTTATGTTCCCTGCATCTTGCACACATTTGCTGTCCCCTTACTGTTGTCACTGAGAATTATTTAAATCAGAAGTAAAGAACAATGAAGTGAAGGTAACAGAAATAGCTGTGTGCACTAAAGGAGGGAATCCTACCAGAGTTTAAACTGATTTGTTTTTATGTCTCTCATTTTGTATCTTTTTTGTCTATTGTCTTGCAATTTGAGGCCATGGCAGGTTCAAAAAGATACAGGCTCCTCCTGCTGCCCTGAGGGGCCCCTAAAACTAATGTTCCATGCAATACAGAGATGTCATTTCCCCATCTGTAGCTCCTCTCTGCTGTTATCGCAATGCAAGGCTCTGCATCATGGGTGCAGAGCCCAATGCATCAGTGCAGAATGCATCTGCCGCGATGCTGAAAGGTGAGTGTGCCCTTAGGAGCTCTCCTACCTGACCTGGAGAGAATGCTGGATGGGATGGGGAGGAATCATGGGCCCAGTATACCCACCCCTCAGCCAGCCACCCCAAGTAACCCTCAAGCTGTTCCCATCCTTAATTGGGGCTCCTCCGTGAGGACTGGAGGAGTAGCCAGCAGTGGAAGGTTAGAAGATCTCACCTGGTTTTTCCCTTTTCTTGGGGCTAAATCCTGTTTTGTTTTATGTACCTCAGTGGTACAAAGGTAGCTCTGCAGCTACAGTTTGTGGCACTTACATACAGTTTGCAGTTCAGTTGCGGGTATGCAAGACAGTGTGAGCCCACTGAGCATCCTTAGTAGGGCTGGGCAGTTGGGCAGCAGTATAGGAGCACCTAAATACACTTGAAGAGCTGGATAAACCCCAAAGTTTCAGTCACTAAGGTAGGGGATAGGGGGAAGAGATAGAGGCCCCTCCCTCCTTTTAGCCCCATAGGTAGGGCACTTGCCTAGAGAGTGGGAGATCCAGGTTCTTGGTGCCATTGCACAAAGAGATCTTGAACCTGCGTCTCCTGTTTCCCAGCAAAGTGCTCTAACCTTCAGACAGAAGATTAGGTGGTGCCCAGACTCTTCTCCAGCCTTTGTATGGGAGCCATAGGGAAAAGATATGCACTATTTGGGATTAACATCCATTGATCCTTTCAGATCATGGTGTATGCATGAGGGGTCACTCAGACCTTTAATGCATGTGCCTAGGCAGGAGCTTTGGAGGCATGGAGGCTGCCCCTACCTTCCATCCCCCCTTTAGGGCACTGCAACAGAATCCAAAGGCCAGATTGAGTCCAGACATTTGGTGCCTCCATGGCTGTAGTTGTGTAAATGTTCAGTAACTGAACCTGGGTTTCCCACGTGGCAGACAAGGATTCTACCACTGAACCACAGGGGTATTCCCCTATTTGGGATTACAAGTGCTAAAATGTTCAATTATGCAGCTCCATGTATGTCATATAGGCATGTAAAGCAAAATAGGGTTTAACCCCCAAGTGTCCTCAGCCATGGTTGAAACTTCCACTGGGACACGGGGCAGCGGCTGTGGTGGGCCCGTCAGAACCTTCATTCACTCTGCTGCATGGAGGCTAAGCATCCCTATGCACCACCTCTCATCCAGTGACCCTTCTTTCTTCAAAGTATTTTAGTTTTTTCCTACCCTAAAGTCTATTACTTCTGACTTGGGCTATTCTTGGCTTTTGGGTGTTCAGGTCTATCCTATTCCCTTTGTTCTGAGGAGGTTTTATACTGAACACTTAGGGACTAATCTCCGGCTTTAGGGGTGGCAGCAGTGAGTGTAGACTTGATGGGGAAAAGGAAGACAGACTAAAGAGAAACGATGATGCCAGGATGCTAGGATTGTCTTTCTGTGCCAGAAGCAGAGTTGTTGCATGAGGGGAGTATGTAGCTTGGATTCTAGCAGTAGAAACCCAATGTTTAGCTCTAGAAAAGGGAGAGTTAAGTTCTGTAGAGCCTATAAAGCTGTCCACTCTCAGTAAATAGAACACCTTTTGATGCTGCCCAATGCTTTCCAGTGTTTCTGGAGAAGTGATGTAGATAATGGTGAGATGAAGCCAACACTTTAATGAAAGGCATCCATATAAATGTAGCCTATCTTAAGCCTCACCCCATAAAATGCATGTCTTGGGAGACTGGAGTGTAGGAAGGCATTGGAGTATCTATGTGTTTTTTTTCCCCTACTTAGCACTCATGTTGGCAATGCATGAGCTAGAAAGAGTCAGCCCCATGCAACGAATATACTTTGATTCTTTTTGATGTGGGGGTTGAGTTTGTTCTTGAAAGCACTGTTGATACCATAGTGCAACATGCAGCATGGAGCTGGGGATTGGAACAGGTTATTGTACATGATAGCATGGGTATCCTACCTTGTAATGTTGCTCGGTCATAGTAGCTTTCAGGACAACCCATGAAGTGTTTGTATTTCCAGATCAAAACCTGAGGCTCTTTTGTGGTGCCAGGTTTGAGGTCACACAATAACGGCACAAAAGTTTTTCGCGCATATTCACATGAGAGGAAGATTAAAACAGGATGTGCTTGGTGTTGCCACCAACTCAACAACAGCAGATGCCTAGTTTTCCATGTAGGATTTTCTTCAGGAACTTAGGCTAGACTAGATTCTCAAGCAGTGTCAGTTAGCTTGTCTTGGGTGCTGTGCAGATGTGACTGAACTCTCCTCATCTGTTGGGGCTGGGGTCTGGGAGGCGGGGGGCAGTGCTTGACCTGGCAAGGCTGAAATCTAGACACAGCCCTGGTGTTCTGGGATGAAAATGTGAACTTGTGGGTGTGTCTACACAAGATGTTTAGTCCCATTGGACTAATTCTACTGTGCATTAGCACAGCTAACAAAAATCGTGCTAATGTGCAGTAGATTCTAATGAGCATTAAGCATCACAAAAAAGGGTTTGTTTGTGTTAATGTGCAGTAGCACCAATTATAGCACTTCAGTGATTGTGTAGACATGCCCAGTATCATTAACATTTCCTTTGTATAAAAGACTAGCTTTCTCTCTAGTCGAGGCACTGCTTACTCACTCAGCAGTATTCCACTGGTGAACAAATTTACTGTAGTTATAAAAATACCAAATATTTGACTCATGAACTGGGACATTCCCAGGACACTGAGAAACTGAGACTGTTTCAACAAAGCTGGGATTTAGTCTTACTCTAGCAATTTCAGCCAATCTGAAGGCCAGAACTGTGGCTTATGAAAGTCCTTTTACAAACTCTTCTATGTACAAGGGAATGTCCTGTCATCTAAGGGGCTGAGCCCCCAAACTACCATTTTCTTGTGGAGAAACTGGGGGGTAACTTGCAGAAACATGCTTTGGTCTGACAAACCCATGAGGAATCCCCAGAAAAATTGCCCCAATCCTTTTCTCATTGAAGAGGAATTTTGCACAGGGACTCAGGAGAGCCCATTTCATCAAGTGGAAGTAAAACAAAGGGCCTTGTCACATGGTAATTTTGGGCAGCTCCTGGAGTTTTTAACACCTGGATTGTCTGCACAGTAATACCTAAAACAAGTTTTAAGCCCTCAGCACTTGTAATACAGCTCAAAGTGATGGCACGCCAGGGCAGGATTACCTCTGATCTGTGTTATCCAGTGTGTGTTACACTATGGTGTAGCCACTCTAGGCTGCACCTTAATGTAAATATCCCACTCGCCTCCCTCCCCTGCTGGCCTGGATTAGGTCCACTGCCCCCATCCCCCACCCCTGTTCTTCCCAGCACCCCAGAGCCCCTCTCACTGCCCACCCCTTTCTACTTACTTGTGGCTGCCCATGCTGTCTGGCCTCGGGGAACAAGCAGGAAAGGGTTAACCTGCCTGCCTGTCTCCCATCACCACTACTGTCTGGACTGGCTTAGGACAGAGAAGAGTAGCAGTCTGGCAGTAGGGGATGGGCAGGAAGGTTAACCCTTCCCTGCCTGCTCCCCTGGGATAGACAGTACGGGCAGCCAGGAGTAAGTGTGGGAGTGGGGTGGAGGACAGACCTGAGGGGTGAGGGGGGCAGGGGAGCCCCAGGGTGGGGAGAGCCCTGGAAGGCAGGGGTCAGGAGGAAGCCTGGAATAGGTGGGGCTGGGGTGGGGAATTCTTACCTTTCAATCCTCCAGACCTGTACTGGCCTAAAGTGTAACTACTCCAAACTTGAGCTAGCACTAACTAACATACCCACCGACATTTCTGCAGCTGAGCTCTGTGTAACGTGGCCCAAACATGATGCTGCATTATCCACTGGAACTCTCAATGGAAGTTGGTGCTAGGCAGAGGACTCCATCCTCTCTGGAGTGTACTGAGTGCTACAGTGAGTGGTGTGATAAGCAGTAATGGACAAAGTCCAACAGATCATATTACTGGGTGCAGCCCCGTATTGGCTCTATTGAGGATGGACTAACAGACCATTTCCATTTCCAGCCTCTAGATGAAATGCATCAGGATTTATGCTACTGTGAAGGTGCTAGGTAGTTACATTTCAAAAGTCTGGATTCCATAATTGCTGCTGGTTGCATCTTTCCCTTTTGACTGCCATAGAGAGAGTTGTTAATGTCCTAGAGAGTCATTAAAAACATAAGAGAGTCTGGAAGAGGGACTCAGACAATACTCTCTCTGGCCAGCTATGGTTTGGTATACCAGGGATCAGTCATATTATTTGCAGGTGTCCACATCTAATATCAATTAACACTTCCATTAACAATTTTGTTAGCCTGTCTCAGTTGCTTTGCAAGGTCAGCCTTTCTCCTTTAGAATTCGAATTTAGGCACATTGGTTCATCTAGGGGAAACTTGCCCGGGTTCTGCCTTTATCTGTGTGGTGGAGAACATACTTCAAAAAGCTGTCTCAAGTTGCCTCTCTCTACCTGTGCTAAACCCACTTCATAAACAAGCAAACACAGTCCTATGTGGGTAGTTAATGGGCAATTGCCTTGAAGTCCTTTCAAATAAAAATGCCACATCAGTTGGCTTCCTTTCAATGTTTAGGGGAAGAAAACCAGTTTTCCCCCTGCCCACTCCAAATGAGATATTGCTAAAGAATTGATGACCAGGAGGTTTTCATTACTGTTAGGAACCCAAAGCTCTCATGTAAGTCAGTGGGAGTGGCAAGTGGTCAGCACTTGTTAAATATCATGCTACAGGAAAGCTCTACTTTCCCTTGATGAAAGCTGGGCTTGAAAAGGCCTGCATAAGAACCACCAGGGTCCAGATCTTAAAAGGTATTTATGTGCCCAACTTGGATTGAAACCAATAGGAATTAGGTGGCTGAGTAGCTTCAAGGATCTGAACATAAGTAACTAGCAAGTTCTTTCTTTATTGTTCAAGCTTGACCTACTAACATCTCGAAATCTGAAGGGTTGAAATAATATCTTCCTTGTTTTTCTGCACTGACCTGGCCCCATTCACTGAGTGCTTTCTTACCACACATGGGAGTGTTATTTCAATCTATCAATCAACAGTATTCCAGAAGACAAAGCAGCCAATGAGAAGTAGCAGTCACCTCTACTTCATCTTCATCTTGGCCTCTCTGGAGCAATACTGAAGGGAAATAAAATATGTTTCCTATTAGGAGAAATAGTGCTGTAAAGAGGGACGCCAAAGTAAATATACAATAAAGAGACATATAAAGGTGTCTGTGAGAGACAATTCACAGCCTTGTTAGTATCATAAGGGGATTTCACTCTGAGCTTCTATAGGTTGTTTCTACAGCTGCGGCTTTGCTGAGCCATTGGGAAAGTACTGTGATGCTAAACTTCCTCTTTAAGCCCCATACCAGAAACAGCTGGACAAGTTTTCAGATTGTTGAACATGGCAAGCATAGCACAATGAGGTAGCTGCAGGCATAAAACATTTGAGCAGCCAAATGGTGTTGCTGCTCATGAAAAGGAAATGGGCATTTATAAAAATGTGCTATGGAGCTAGTGTTGTATCATGGCTGGTAGATTAACAGTCCCCATGCAGTGCCACACAGCCCTCACATCCATATGGGATTCATATATACTGCACATTTTATACAATTGGAATGTGATTTTTTGTCAGGGATGAACAGTGCAGACTTCATCATCTGTTAGTTAGAAGCAGGGTCATTGGCATGGGGTATGGCAGCTATTTAATGTTATGCAGCAAGACTTGGCAACAGGAAGTGAAGACAAGTAACATGTCCAGTGGAAAATTCAAGGGCAATATTGGGGAGACAGCCTGTAAATACCCAACTTGGAACTTGGCTGTGACACTAGGTTTTCCCTCAGAGCAAGTATGTTTTCATTTTTCTTTTTTCCCTGTGATGAGGTTTATAAGATGGGAGCTACTAGTTGAGGGACCTAGGTTTTCTTTTTCTAATTGCATTCATAGGCATTTCTATGGTGCTCATTCCTGTAACAGCTAAATTTCACAAGTATGAGTGAATCTAGTCTGACATCACTGATACCATCTTTCCAGCTATCTTTTTCTTCCCCAGCAGTGGTGCTTGCAGGAAGTGCTATGTTATGAAATAGGTTTTGCTCTGTACATTAAGGTTAGTTGCTTCTCATTTAAGTTTCCAGTAAGGAAAAATCACTGTCCCGGGGACAGTGAGAAGAGTGACCGGGAAGCCCCACCCACGGGGTACAGCATGGAAAAAACCACAAAAATAGAGAAGCAAACACAATATGGTCACTTACCTGTAGGTGGACCGACACTGGATGGGCGAGGAGAAGAGCCCGCATGGTTTGCAAGTCATGCCTTTATATAATTAAAGCCAGTGGGTGACGTCATGAGGATGCACTGGCCGGCGGGGATAAAAGTGGCTGCCGGCAGAAAGGCGGGGAGAGCAAGTGAGGAGGTGGAGGCTCTCTGTGCTGGCAATGGACTGAGCTAGCATGAACTGGGAATGCGCAGAGCGGCAGCAGAAGCGGTAAGGTTCCCACACACTGGGGGTGCCAAGGTCGAGCCCCAGGAGCAGCAGGGCCAACTGTCCCCTAGTACCGCTGAGGAGGTTTGGTGGTGGAGATGCCAAACAGCGGTGCAACAGGAAAGGTGACCCAGAGGAAGAGGCTGAGGCCAACCCTGGGGAAATGGAAGCTTTCCCACCCAGTCGCTCTCAGGTACCAGGTCAGGGAGCTGGGCTGGGGATGGAAAGGAAAGAGGGACCCTGTGGAACCAGTGTCGAGGGAGTGTTGCCAAGCATGGGCAGGAGGGCTGGGAAAGCTGGCTGGTAGGATGCTGCATGGGAAGACCCTTTTGGGTTTCTTTTTTTTCTTCTTTTCTTCATTTTGTTTTCTTTACCCCTGCTTGACGGGGCACCCATACTGACCCCAGGAATAGAGCTGGATGGCTCAAGGGGGTGTCAGGCTTTAGGGCCTGAACTGGCTGACTATCCTTCCCCAAGGAGCAAAGGGGGATACATTCACACTAGGAGTATAGGGCACAAGGAACATTCACACTGGAGAGGCGGCTGTGTCAAGATCTGGCATCCCGCTGGGGTGTAGGGGAGGTGGAGCCCCACAAACATCCTGCAAGTGGACTGGTTATCTCTGAGGTGACTTCCGAGGCTACCCCCCTCAATGATGTAACATTCAAAGATGTCGCAGGTGAGTTTGGGGGAGGCCAGAGGGACAATTGAAACCCACCTCAGGGAATCCACGAAGCCAGGGATTGTATATCCTCTACAGTTTGGACCAACGCAGCATGCAAGCGGGCATTCGAAGCCAGGTGGGTGCAATCACCAATATCCAGTTTTGGAGACACTGAGTAATTTAGTGAGACTCAGAGACTGGGTGGGACAAAGGTAGCAGTTCTCTTCACTGAATCAGACCATGCACCTGAGGATCACAGTCCATGAGTGGCTGCTGGCTGTTGATATTCAGGGTCCTGCAGCTGGGTCATTTTTGTTTCCCAGTTGCCAGAAGGTGTCCTGCTCAGATAGACTCCTCCATCATCTGGGCCTTTTCTGTTGAGCAGATGTGATTGTGTGTATGTTATATGCAAAGGTTATTCCTCTCCTGAGCTGCTTCAGAGCTTGCTTAGGGATCAGGGAGATATACATACACTTTTCTCTGTTGCCCCTGCCAAACATCTTAGGGGGGGCTGTATAGCTTTTTTTTTAGGCAGCATGAGCTGGTCCTGATCACTGTAATAGGGTAGACATCTACCTGGGTTGGGTCTCTGCTTAGAACAAGGGAGAAAAGGCAGCAGCTGAGTATAGAATCTGTAATTTTCCCCAGGATAAACAATCTCATATTTTTAAAGCAAGATGGAATTTCATTCTCCCTTTTCTGGGAAATGAATAGCCAGTAAAGGTATGGATACACACAGACCTTATCGTGTACATTGTTGTTCCTGAAGCGTTTCACAATAGGAAGCTTTGCTTCTTAGGCAAGCCAGGGCACAGGATTCTCTCACCGTAACTTAACTAGCATGAAAGCTGTACACATAATGAAGACTTAAGAGGTCACAGATCAATTGTGTTTTGATCTGCATTCCTCAGAATGTAGAGGTCAGGATGGTGGGTGGATCTAGGCAAGGAAGCTTTATCGGAAATAGAATCAACGCTCATAACTCAGATTCCTCTACTGAAATAATGCAAAGACACACTGCAGAGTTATTTGCAATATCTCTGTGATGCAGCCTAGCCAGCATATAATGTGGAGTAAATGTTGTTTGGTTACAGAAAGAACACTGATAAATGTCTGGCCATTAAGGTCAGACTGTGGAAAATGGAAACAAGGAACTGCTCTGAAGAGGGAGGGAGAAAAATAGTTTAAAATTCAGCACCATGGACAGCGACTCGCACATACTTCTATAATGCGGTCTGGACAAAGAGCTTAATTCAGTGTTACACGGTGAAGCAAAATAACATGCAGGTTGTTTTAAACCACTTGATGCTTTTATAAACTCTTTGCGTGCCAAGTGGTTGCCACACACCCACCTGTTTGAAGTGAGTTGGGGAAAAAATTGCAAGTTCTTTACAAGAGCACTCAGCAAAATGGCAGGTTTAATAATCTGCACTTAGGCAGCACTTTTCATCCAAGGGTCTCAAAACACTTTATGAATATTAATGAAGCATGCTTCACAACTGCATCCTTCCCTGTGAGAGCTTGGTAACATTCCTCACCTCCCTCCTTTTATACTTAGAGAAACTGAGGCATGGAGAACTGACATGATTTACCCTAGCTTGCACAGTTGATCAGTCTCACAGCTGCAAGTAGTCCTGACAGTGTATTTTATGTTTTGACCACTATAAATACTCCCAATATTTCTACCTCTTAGACCATATTTCACTATGGTTTCAAGATTTCATTTGTTTCCTTCCCAAAACTCACTGATTTGGACCAACAAGCTTTTGGAAGAGGATTTCAATGCTAGGATGATAGCCCTAGAATACAGCAATTCCAGGCTTCAGTCCTCTCCCACCCTTGTAAGAATGACATGTAAAAGAATAGAAACAGTTGCTAGTGTGTTTGGAGGCAGCTTTGTGCCTGCGTGGTGTTGTGTTTGTTCTTTTTATTCTTAGAAATGTTAATTTGCACGCACAACAGAACTCCTCACTGCTCAGAAATATATTAATATTTTTCTTACTTTCCATTCCATTGTCAAGTATGTCCCATGTTGTTTTGTTGCTCCCTGGACAGGTGGAGACAGAGCAGTTAGGCACTGATGGGTTCTGTCTGGTGAGCTGGCTGTTGATTGACTGATGAGCTTCTCTGTATGGCAAGCATTCCTCTCTGCTTCATCATTAAAGATGCATCATAACCCATTGCAGGAGCTTCTTTTGGAGAGAAGGAGCAATTTTGAGTGCTTCACAGTAGGGAAGCTCTTGTTAACATGGGAGGCATTTAGATTGAGAGGTGAAGTATATTCAGGAGCCTGGTATCAGAAGCTACCAAAGAGCCAGTGTCATAGTCTGCAAAATTGATGTATATGTATTCACCGAGTCTTTATTTATTTATTTATTGAATAGAAAAAAAACCCCATCCATCAATAGCCCTGGGGCATATTAATATTTTTTCCACATACATAGCTCAATTTATTGGAGGTTCATGAACATTTTAATTAAGTGATAATTGAACAAACCCATAAAGTAGGTGAATATGTCTTTATTTTCCCAATGGATTAAAGGCAGCAGAAGGAGATGAAATGATTTGCAAGAGATGAGATGAAGCTAGTGCCAGAATACTGGGATCTTGACATCTATCTCACCACTATAAACCATACTCTTCTTTCTGAATTGGGGAACAGAACCCAGAGGCACAAATTATCAGTCTCTCATCCTAACGACTTGATGATGCTGTCTCCTTGTCCATTAATATTGATATGATTACTAAGGTTCTTGTGTTTAGGAGCTTGTTCACATGGGAAAGTTATACAGGTATAACCTTACATGTGAATTTAAAGTGATATAATTATATCAGCAGAACTCCAGGCTTGAGCATGTTGTTATTCCAGTACAAGAGTGTCTTTCCTAGTTTAGCACATGTCGTTTGGAAACAGTTTAAATCTGGGCAAAAAAGATGCTCTTAATCTGTAATAAGAATGCCTATGTTGGGGGGGTTTATGCAGGTGTAACTATATGTTTATATTAATGATATTGGTATAGCTGGTAAAAGATTTTTGAGTAGGCAGTCTGTGAATGGATTAACGATCAGTCTTTGCCACCTCCTTCCCACAATTCAGTGATGCCACATCAGTTTGGGTGGTGGTGGGTTATGGGGCTACATGTACATTTTGCTGGTACTGTGTGAATTGTGCAGGAGAAAAGGGAATGGGAAGGGAAAAGGCACTAGTATCTTGACAATCATCTGGGGTAGAGGAAGAAGGGAACTAAGGCAGGGAAAGATGCTGGTGTCTTCTGTTTTTCTGAAATTTGCCTGTGCATAGCAGGGTCTTTAAAAGTGCTTTATAGAATCAATATTACCCCTTGCAAAAGGAGTCCACCTTAGACACTCAAGACACTGTGTAATTCAGCTCTGACTGACACTTGCCCAGTTGCATTCTGGTTGTAATTGTCCTCTTGACTTAACCCTTGGGGCCTCTTGTTGAGATACTGACAGGCTAGACAGACCTTTATTAATTAGAACCTTTTGTTTCACCCAGAATGGGAATATAATATGTAGCAACTGCACATCTTATGGATTTTATGGCTCCTTTTCTGCCCCTCAATATCAGGATGGCTTCCCAAGATATGATTCTGCTTTTTCCCTTGCAGGGAAGAAGTACTAAGGGGCACCTAACATCATTTACCCAGTCAGGCACTAAACAGTTGTACTGCTTTACTGCAGTTCACACACTCAGTCCAAAAGATATGAAGGTTCAGCCTTTTGAATGGTATTCTCTGTAGGGATCCAATATCACTCAGTATGGCAAAGATCCATTCTCTAGGCAGACCCATATTGCCATTTTGCACAGTGTTAATCAAGGCTCTATAGGGAACAAAATTATATTAGGGATGTTACCTGCTGGCCTGTGGAGTTCCATATTTTGTGTGTTGAAAAGATCCTGCCTCTTTGAAGGTTGGCAGGTCTTTTTGTACACTGTGAATCCACTCTCTACCAGGATCAAAGATATAGATCCACTCTGTAAGAATACATCATCCTGTGGGTGAAGGGAAAAGGGGAAGGTCCAAGGGGCAGTAGCTAAACAGTGGCTCTCTGTACAATTTGTATGAGTGTTGATTGGCTCCTAAGTTTGTTTCATCTAGTGGTCTTCAGTCGGAGAACACTGATGGCAATGATGATCCAAGGTTTAGTGGGGGACGTGACCCTCCTTATACCTCAATCTTTAGGGTATAAAATGACAACATGAGAGGACTGGATGGGTTGATTGTTCTTAAATAACCTGCCTAATATCCATTCCAGTCCATCAGCACTGCCCTTTGATATGGCCAGTGTGCTTGCAGCCTGGTCCAAGGGGAGTCTGCAGAGCCCTTGCCCTTTATTGCTCACTGCAGAAGCTCAGCCCCGTTGGAAGTGGTATTAATGCTGTAGATATTGCTTGCCTCCAAATTGCACTGGTGCAGTGCCAGTCAGCTTGGGGAGGAAAAAGCAGACCTGCTAACTTGAGCCTGTGCTTGTTTACTGTGTATTTTTATCTCCCTTTCAATCTTTTCTCTTTTTTTATTTAAATATTTGATGTCAGTTCATTTATTTTTATGACAAATGATTGTTTCATTCCAGAAACAGAAAGCGCTAGAGATGCCAGCATCACTGGGGCATCTGTTCCCTACTTTTAATGAGTCCTTTTTCCCACTCGCTTGCATCCCAAATACAAAGATGCATGACTTTTTTTTAAATCTACCCCTGTCACTATCCATTACACTGCACCTTCTGCTTCCTAGGTACTGTCCCCAGGCACTCCCTAAACCAGCTTCACCACTGGGGGCTGCTAATGAGGAAAGGCTTATGGGTTAGATTGACCTGTGGGCATCATGCAGGGTATCTGCGAGCCCACAATAAGCAAGGTTTAGCTCAGGGGGGAAGCCTTGTTCCTCAGGTGCCAAGTGTCTTGTATGAATTTAAACAAGACTCTTATGCTTAGTTTGCCACATCAGTTTTCCACATTCTTCCTTTGCTGTCTCTGTGAAGTTCTGTTCCCTTGCTCTCAAAATTTTTGGGATAAATGATGGGAAAATACTGACTTTTTCTACAGGAATTAGGACCCGATTCTTTTAATTGCAGGACATTCACTACCCTTTGCAGAGTTTTATCTCCCAGTATTCTCAAAGGGAGCTGAGGAGACCTAGGATCTCCCAGGATCAGTTACTTGAATGTTGTTTAATCTGGGTTTGAGGTTGGGGTCTCTGCAATTTCTGTAGGTTGTAATGTAATCCAGGGCTTCCTTGGATTGTAGAACGAAGGCTTTGCTGAAGGAAAAGAAAATATTCTTTCACTATTAACAGATGGACAGCTGAGTCAACAGAGACCCACAGCCAATTTTATGAAGGAATTTTGCATAAATGTAGAAGGAGTAGAAGGGCGTAAATCTCCAGCAGGAAAGGCGATATTTAGGGTAGTGCAATAAGCTATAAATAGATCTGATGGGAGTAATCTGAGCAGGAGATATTTGGATTTAATGTCCTGGAACTTTGTTCCAGCAATGAGCTTTAGGAGGCTGTGGAATAGTCTCCCAAGAGATGGGGAGAAAGCTCGAATACCTGGAGCATCTAAAATGAGTCTGTAGGTGGCCCTCTGGGATAGACTGGAGTGAATAACTCTGACTTGGCTGTGAGGGAAATGTCCAAGTTGTGATCTTATTGATCTTTCCCATTGCTGATTTCTGCAGATATGATCTTGGGAAGCATTGAGAATCCTTTATAGCAACTGAAGTCACTGAGCACCTGGCAAGTGATTATATTGCTTTTGCACACATAGAAACTTCTCTCTTTTCCTCTGGCACATTCAGTTCTTCTAAATGTTCTCGTGCTCCACATGTTTTGTTCCCTCACTCCCTGCTTTACAGATGCTGCATTAATTCCATCCATGGACGTTTAGGAGATGCTATGGAAATGTATTGCTAGCCTTCAGCGACAGCAGCAGTCAGCCAATCAGCTTGTTCCTCCAGCCCAACGTTCGCAGCCCCATGGAGCTTGTGTTTGTTGGACTATTCCATCGGAGTGGAGGGAGGGGAACACATGTTCCATATTAATCTTCATTTCAACGAAGTTGTTTTAGTTCATGCTTTATTATAGTGCTTTGTAATAAGGCATCTGTAGCGGCAGCCCTTGGGGCAGCCATCGCATGTGGCAGGCTCAGTGCCTGAACTGCTCTGGAGACTGCCTCCAATCATACAGAATGAGGCACTCCCTGGTGCACCATCTGAATTTATAATACCAATTTATATAGTGCCCTGAAGCAAGCTTTGTATTTGGTCTGGGATGTAGGGGCCAGGTTGTAGAAGGAATGGCCCTCCCTTTCTGCTGTCCTTTCCCTGAGTACGCTTATTTATTTAGATTTTAGCATGCCTGCCTTAAACCCTAGGTAGGCACAGCACAAACATACACCTTGGCTGACTACAGTCTGTACCACTAAAATCCTACCAATAACATTTGCATCTTAACAGACTGAGCTTTGGGAAAAATGAAAAAAACCTTTTGTTTGTCAGTGTGGTGTCCCATCTTCCCCTGGATGATAACCTTTCAATGTTGTTTCCCCCACTTCAAGATTCCCCTGTACTCTCAGACTTCATTTTGGTACCAGGATAGCCAAGGCAGGAAATAAGCTCCAGAGTGCAGGTTCTGCTAC
Source organism: Crocodylus porosus (assembly GCF_001723895.1). NCBI lineage: Eukaryota > Metazoa > Chordata > Crocodylia > Crocodylidae > Crocodylus > Crocodylus porosus. Next base: position 78,037,732 of record NW_017728947.1, read on the forward strand.
CAGAGTTGCACAGCTCCTTAAGGTCTCCTGGTTGGACCATAAATGGTATCAGCTCGAGCCTTGTAGGTGATCTTACCTGAGCAGAAAGATGGGTTCTCATAAGATGTGATCCAAGTTAGTTGAAGATAGATTTTTCAAAGGTATACAGGCAGCTTCAACTGCAGTTAGGTGCCTAGTGGGTTTTTCAAAGGGACTTAAGCAGGATCATTAATTCCCATTACCTTTGAAAATCCAACTCTTCATACTTAAACTTACCTTACTTTTAAACTTCACCTAGAGGTTGACAATAGCCAATGCAGGTCACAGAGCACAGGGTAATAGACTGTTGGTACAGGGCACTACTGACTCAGCTGGAAGCTATATGCAACAACTTCCAGCTGGTTTAGTGGTGTACTCCCAAACACTTTCCAATGATCCAACTACAGGAAAAAGAGATTTTTTTTCATAACAATAGGAACAATAGGTTATTTAAGAACAATAAATAGGAAAGCATTTCCCCCCTTCCCTAATTCATTAGATTTCTGACTGTAGTTTCTTATCTCTCCCTTCAAACTGATATCCAAGAACAAAAAATGTTGTGGGTCTAGACTATGAGACTGCAGAGTGAGGGAAGGAGGTTGTAGCAGACTGACAGTTCATATGACCTCTTCCACCCATGAGCAGCATGACCTTTGCTACCACATGAAATAGTACGCATTAGTGGCAGGGGACCCGTGGTGTCTGTTCCCTACCACAAGGGCATCCGTAACAAACAAACTGTGCTGATTGAGGAGGTGCCCATGTGCCATGGCAAACCTCAGAGAACACCCTGTAAAGAATGAGCCTGGATGAGGCAGCGTCGTGCTTTATTAAATGGCTGTACAGCAAGTCCACGCTCAGTTGTAAGGTTCACAGACAAAGATGCTAGGGGTTGCTGTGGAGACAGCTGGTCCCTGAAGAGAGGAGGTGAGTACCACATTTTGTCCTTCCATGACATCCTTTCTTCAGCTGCCATTGATGGGCTTATTCCTTCTTGTATGGTGGATGAGTCAGTCTGAGCTAAGGGCTGAAGACAGGCTTTCAAGAGATGGATCTTGGAAAACACACTAAGACTACAAATCAACAGGAGACTGGCAGCCAGACTCTTTTGTTCTATTTCTATCCCTCAGTGGAGGAATGCTACTGTCCTACCCCTCAATGGGGCAATGAGGCTACATTCAATCATGTCTGTGAAGCACTTGAGCTCCTCAGAGGATCATGTCTTGTGAAAGGATGCACTGGCTATGTGCTCTGACTGACTCTTCCTTGGTGAGAGGCTTTCCTTTAACACATGCTAGACCAACATTCTTAAACCCAGGACCTTTCAGCTTTCATATTTTTCATATTCCTTCTCTTTTGTACCCCCAAAAGTAGTTCCCCCTCCCAGTCTTGCATGTAATCTTCTCCTCTTCCTTGAATGGAGCTGGCTTTGTGACTTCATATTTGTTTCTAGGAAGTACAGTGTGATGTCATCAGCACCAGCTTATGACTACTCAAGGATTCAGCATGAGGAGAAGGTAGCATTCAAGTAGAGAAGGCTGTAGGCAGGATGGTTTTTTTCTTCTATAAACCAGAACATGGCCCTATTTGAATCCTAGGAAATGGAGGTTGACTTTGCTCAGGCTTCCACAAAGGTACAGGGTGGCATAGTGAAGCAGGGCTGAGGATTGAAGGCCCAGATGAACATGTAGAGGAGAGGCTATGATAAAGCTGTGAAGGCGGAAGATCTCTGCAGAAGCAGAGTGCCTTCCACGGAAGAACTGAAGCTAGACGCTCTCTCTCTCTCTTATTCTGTTTCATTTTTTAAAATTGGCTTGTCCTGATAGACCTTAGGAAACAAACACTGGGAAAGGAAAATTTTGACTAAAAGGTTGATCTGTTAAAACTGGCCTTATGTCCTAGGTTATAGTTGTAGAAGTGGTAGCTGCTGTTGTATCTTTCTTTTCAGGCTGAAGTTCAGTTGTATTATGCCATGCTGTTTGCTATTTTAAAAGTCTCCAGCTGCTTCTTCCCTGCTTAGGTGACATCACTGTCCTTGCTGTGTCACATCCCAGGTGGTTGCTGAAGCAATAATTATGATGTCATACACATAGGATGGTATCATCAGGCAAGGAATGGTCTTCAGGAACAGGAGCATCTCCAAGTGGCAAGGGAACCTATTCCTAGGCAAACAAACATCTTTGCTGATAAATAGTTGGGGCTAGAGTTAGATAATGTGTGCGGGATGAAAATTCACTTGTGTGCATAGGCAAAATTTTAGTGAATTTTCCAATAGATGTCAGTGGCTTTGTAAGAGTACTTTCATTTGATTGATTGGGTGCAGTGGAGTCTCAGGAGAATGAGTTTTGGAGGAAAACAAAGCAAACGAGTGTTGTGGTAAGAACAACATACCTTTCATAGGGCAGAAGCTATTCGCAGGAGGGTCTTATCCTCAGTGAAGGTTTGTTTAAGTTATGACAGCTTCTATGGGGATTTAATGCAACTTAGAAGTGGCAAATCAAAGCAGAACCAAAATGTAACATACTCAGTGTTGCCAACTCTCATGGTTTTTGGCGTTATTCTTAAAGCCTGTGCTTCAGGAATATGAAAAACTTTATCTATCTATCTATCTATCTATCTATCTATCTATCTATCTATCTATCATGCCAAAAACCATGAGAGCTGGCAATACAGCATACTGGAACAAGGGGATATAAAATGAGACTGTTGGGTAGTAGGTTTTAAACAAACAAGAGGTTCTATTTCACACAGTGTTTAACTTGTGGAACTTGTTGCCTCTTGATGTTGTGGAAACATAGTTTAACCCAGTTCAAAAAGGAGCTGGATAAATTGTTGGAGGAAAGGTCCACCAGTAGTTACTGAACATGGTGCAGCCTCAAAATCAGAACTGCCACACACTTGCCATTGTGAAACAAGACCATCTAGCCCAGTGTAGTATGGTATGAGCCAGTAAATGGAAGTTCTTATGTAACCATCTTCTGTTGTGCCTTCTCCTCTTGTTGAATCCTTCAGTAGAGTCATGATGTGGTGCTGATGACATTGTAGTATATTTTCCTGGAAATAAATATAATGCCACAAAGCCGGAAGGTCCAGTGAATACGAGATGCTATATAAGGCTGGCAAAGGAATTTTTTGGGAGGGGGCACTAAAGAAAAGAAACATGAAAAATGTGAAAGGTGGAAGGGTCTGTGCATTAATTCCCTGGATTTTATCATTCTTTGGTTTTTTGCCTTCATCTGAGACTGTTCACTTGCTGGACTGTACAAACAAAGCAGGCTGATCTCGGTTTGTTTTGGGATGGGATATGAAGGGGAGCCCTTTAGAAGTGATTGAAGTGAGGGGTGTCTTCCCTCTTCACCAGGACTGAGGCAGGGCCCCTGTACAGCTGTAGGTGGTACTCGGCTGCTGGGAGCAGCAGGGGCAATTCACTGGGGATTGTTTATTCTTTTGAGCAGGTGCTAGGGGGCACTGTGTGTCTGAAGATGAGATGAGACATTGACTTCAACGTGGCAGTAGACAGCACTAGATTATTTTGTCGGTCTTCAAATGCAGTTATTCTTTAAATTGCAAATTGCGAAAAAATATGAAGCTGTTCTTTCCTTCTTCCCCTGTGCACTTTCATATACACATCTACACACATGTAACCTACATGTTACTATCACCCTTACACATGCATGTAAACACACATACAATATACCCTCACACAGGTTGACTGACCTACATTCTTAGATACTGCTCCATAGGCTTTCTGTTAACAATATTTCCACACAAACCTTATTCATCCACATACACTGATTTTCTTACATGAGATTTCTCATATGCAGGTGCTTACACTAGTACTCACACATGCTCAAGTACACACAACAGCTTTATAGACATAATCTTATACTTTTGCAGTCATATGTGCATGATACTCTTTCTGTCTCCTACATACTACGCTAAACAAAACGTTGCATTATAATATTGCATTATATACACTATGTGAGGTTTCTTTGTAGCTATTAAACAAATGCAATTGAGCATGCTAGGAGGAGGTGGAAATGGATTGCAAATCAGGAGTAAAGAGATACATCCTACGAATCACCCAGAATAATTTCTCAGCTTGGACCTTCTGCTGGAGTGAAAAATGGCATTTACAGGAGAAAGGTTTAGAACTAATTCCTTGAAATGATGGTAAAGTGAATTCTTTCCAAGCATTGCCATGATTACTTTTTCCCAGTCTCTGTTATTCCTTATTATTGTAATGAGTTCTGCTCTCTGAAGTAGGATAAGGTCGGTCACCATCCAGATAAAATCAGTTTTGTCTGGCACTACTGAGATGATCTGATCACATTTTGGACTGCGGCTTCTAAATTCACCTTGGGTATTAACTTCTGGGCAAAAGATATTAAAAGTGCTAACCTGGCAAAAAACATGTGAGAGAGATAAATTACCCTATTGCCCTTGCTATACAGTCTTCTTTGCCATGGCCTCATCTCTATTAAACCCAACTGTAATAACCTACCACTTGAATTCAGTGACAGTGTTGTATCAAACCTTCAGTGGATGCCATTCAGAGAATTGAAGGGAAAAAGCCCTGGAGAACTCACTGTTATGAGACAATCCTGCATTGTGATTGCAGCAGGGGATAAGACCAGGTGGGACAAAGTAGATCCTCACTGTTCCTTGTCTGACATGCTTTTAGTGGATTTTAAATTCTTTCTGAGAGTTGATTTAGTGGTGATAAATAGGGGCCAAAGAGCATCCCTGGAGAATGATGCCCTCTGTCCCCCGGCACACATGTGGCTTTCTATTTTCCCCTGAAACAGTGCTTCAATGAATGCAGCTCCTCTGCTACTGCGGAGCCACCATGGGGATGGCTGTTTCTCTCCAGGGATCAGAGAGCCCTTGCTAACAAGGAAGTTATAGAGCTTTTGTTACCAAAAAGCATTGCCTCAGGTCACCTGAGAGCCATCAAGGCATTCACCACCCATGAGTTCTGGACCATCACCAGTGCTCCTTTGCAGAAAGGTCCTGTATTGCATTCCCTAAACTTCTGATTTAGTCATGAGCTCTGTCTTGAGGCCATACTGGAAGCCATTTCATGGCCTTTGGGTTCTCAGGCCCTGGGTATTGGGTGTGAGCCCCCTCTGCGGCACTTTCCACATAGCTATAACTGGCTAGAATTGCTTATGTTTCTAGTAACGCTGCAGGGTCTGTTCAGGGCTCCCGCTGAAGTGAGCCCTAGGCACAGAGGGCTGCTGTGGTGCTGTCACAGAGGGGAGGAACTCTGTCTCTCTTCCTCTCCTTTTGCTGCTTTGCAAGTGGCTGCCAGACTGCATGGGGAGGATAGCAGGTGGTGCTGCTAAGGGCACCAGAGCCTGGCTGGGAAGCTGCAGCAGGCCCTGCTCTTCTTAGCAGGCCCCAGCCTGCCACAGGTGCTCCTTCCCTGTCCCACAACTCTGGGCTCCCTCCCACGCTGAATGACAGCCCCTGCATCCCCATGCCTACGCTTTGGTGGGGGGGAGCTGGTGACTACTTTCCCCTCTGATGCTTCAGTTGGAGCTGCACTGCCCTGGGCAGCTGTGCTAGCCCACTCTTCCAGCTCTTGAGTGACCTGAAACAGGTGCCTGTGTCCTTTCTCCCAGTGTCCCAGAGCTGGCCTAGCCTAGAACTGAATGGAGACAGACGTCAGAGAGAACAGTCATCCCAGAGCCCATTCCTAGCATGTTGGTCCAATCAGCTCCATAAAATCCTTCTTTGCTGAAGCAGGCACAGGGGCTAAAGTAATAATGTCTCCTGTAGGTGTGCGTTCTGAGAACCAGACCTGTGAAAGGCTGTGTGTGTACGTGTACTATGTGTGTATGTATACACACTTACACATGTATACAGCATCTGCAGTAATGTTACGTTGACACTGCCTGTGCTCTACATTTCTCTCTGCTTTATTTTTTTCCCTAAGTGCCCATCTCAGAGCATCTCTGTATCCTAGGCCCCAGCTTATGTTTTCAGGTCCCAAGTTCTGTCTTTGTACCTCCAAATAAATGTCAGTATCGCAAGCTGTGACTGTGGGCCCTGCAGTGTATTCCATACTCTTAAACAGAGGCAACCCTCAACGTGCATACAAGGTACACACATTTCTCAAATTGAGCTCACATCCTCCTTGCTGTTCCCCTGCTTTCCCGGATACTCTAAAGACTCTTTAGTCTTTTTCCATCCCCAGATATGCCCTTGTAGTCTAAACTATGCAAGAGTTTGTGATACCAGGCTGGGTCCCTGCTTTTGAGGTTGTGGGTTAGTGACTCAAGATGATAAATGTGTTTATGTGCCAAGTAAGTGTCTAAAAAGTCACAGGTGACATGTTATTCCCAGGAAGCAGAGGTTCTAGCAATTTACTCCAACAGGAGTTGCCAATCTTTATACTTTGCTAGAATTAGACTAGAATGATATGTCCAGAGAAATAACTAAATTGAAAGTACTTTAAAGGAAACTAGTATAGCAAGAAGACTGGAAAAGACTGAAAGATAATTCAGTTGTCCAAATTTACTTCTTTTTTTCTGGCTTAATTTGCAGGCTTTGCCACTTGGCATTTGAGCACCCTCTGCTGGTCCAAGGGGAGAATGCGAGAGTTGTCCCAAGATGGAAGGACTCATGCAGAGGTGAGCGGGAGCACCTGACGCTGATGATCTGGAGACTTCTTAAATAATTCCCTTGTGATCTTAGGAAAATAGATATTGGGTTTCATTCAGAAAATGACTTTTCCTCATAACAACTCTTGAAAATAAACCTGATGCTCCAACAGATTATTTGCTTGTTCCTAAATCAAGCCACATGGTCCATCTAAGAAGAGAGATTTCTTTGAAGGAATCTTTTTAAAGGTTCATGGTTTGTGTTGGGAAGCACAACATGTTGAGGGGACAACAGAAGTCTCATAGGGTTGAATGAACCTTTTGCAGATACGAGAAGTAAAAAGCAGTGGGGGAGCGGGGGTGGAGAGCTGAGATTGAAAAAGAAAGAATTAGTGAAACTGGCAAGAGAAATAAGCCCTTCCTGTTCAGTGTACCCTTTTCTGTATCTAAAAGATTTAAGGATCTTGAGATCTTTAGCAGGAGTAGGGACTTCAATTTTATTATTGATTTTACGTGGAAAGTAGTCAGACACTGTGGTGATAGCAGTGTAAGAACCTAAGACCTTGCCTACTGGCAATTTAAGTAAGACCTTGTCAACTGGAGGCCCTTATGTATTTGGATTTCCAGTTGATACTCTCTTGAAATCATTACATTAATAGATGAATCTGGGAAGTGTAGGATCACCAAAACTACAAGCTAGGACATATATCCTGAGCCCAATTTTAGTTGAATTTGTTAGGGGAGGTGAAGAACTGTGTTTTCCAGAGAGGAGAAAAAAACCCAGGGAGACCTGATACTACCTTGAACTATTATTCAGCTTTGCTGCGTGGCTGTTGTACACCTCAGAAGCAGCTGCATTTCAGCAGTGGGCAAAGTGATCAATATGTAGTGTATAAAATAATAATTATTTGTATTTGAGTGCTGTAAGTAGGCTGAAAGTAAGCTCCGTGCTGTATGGAATGTAGAGAAAGACAAAAGCTTTGATTATTTTCTATGATCTGAAAGAAAAGGAAGGGCAGGTATCTTTTCAATCTATTCATGGAGCAAATGCATTTCTACATGCCTGTCACTGTAGTATCTAGGCATGTACACAGAGATTTATTTGAAGGTGCCAGGTCTATAGATTCATTTTTTGACTTGGGAGTTTGCTTCTGCCCTGGTTCTTTTTGGAATGCATGAAACAACTGGAACATGTCATTGAGCCTTTCTGATCACTTTGGGGAGAATTCATAGCATATGGGGGAGACTGTTAATTGCCATTTTATTTATTGTGTTATGTGATAATGCTGATAGTAATGGTTAATGATATTTACTACTTATCCTCTGTGGGTGAAATCTTGGCCCCAGTTTAGTCAATGTCAAAACCTTAACTCTTTTCTTGACTTTAACTCTTTTCTTCCATAGGTCTCAAAACATTTTGTAGATATAAATCACAATAACATACACATGATCTCCTTTCAGAGATGGCAAAATTAAGGGACAGAAAGTTTGTAAAAGACTTTTGCAAGGTTTCAAGGCAAATCAGTGACACACACTAACAGATTTGCACAAGCTATGAAATGGCACATAATTTTACCTGGAATATCAAATAAATTTCACTCAAAAATAGTTAAAAAAAAAAAAAAAAGTCTTGCAAAAATATAAAAGGAATAGAAACGTTTCTGTAGGCATTTTTGAAAACTGTTATTGAAGATTTTTTTTCTCTGTCTTTTACCTTTTACGTATGTGATCAGCCCTTATTCACCTGACTGATTTTGTTGAATGTAATGAGCTACATATGTATCTAAAAATTAAATGCACCTCTGCAATGTTGGGATTGCAGATGTGGCTATAGTTTTAGATTAGTTCATGAGAGCAGGAAAATGAAAGTGACTAGAAACTGAAAGTGAAACTGACCAGTGTAAAGGCCCTGAAGGATAAAAAATAAACAATCTGTTGAACATTAATTGAAAATCCTTCAGTTCTCATAATCAGCACAGTGAGTGGTATAAATAAAACATAGGCAGATAGAAGGAAGTGCCATTAGTAATCATATACTTTTTTAGAGGGATATTGTGTGCCTTGACAGTACCTTTTCATAATTTTCTGTGCAGTTCTGGAGATTCATGCTTCTGTGAGCTCATTCCTGTCAGGACTTGTGTGAGTTGCAGGCAGAGCACCATCTGAACTCTGAATTGCCTGTCTTTGTCAGCCAGGGTTATCACCTTCACATTATTTAACTGAGGTGCTTTCTCTTTGTGTTGAATATATATTGAATCTGAATGTAAAATAAAGTGTATGTGTTTGATAGTGCCTGTATATGTGTGGGTCCTTTATGGAAAAGTCCCATAGAATTGAATACAGGTGATAATGTCTTTGTATACATTTTCAGCCAAACTATAGAATCCTACATCAAGGAAAACTCGCATAGAATAGAAACAATTCTCTGTTATTTTCTGCAGGGAGGAAATAATTTTCTAGTGCAGTCTATAGATTTGCAGAGCCATTTCAAGATACCCACTCTTTAATTTCTGCAGAGCCCTCTTAGTTTAATCCCCATTACATTCAACAGGACCTTCCCAGGGGGGCAGTATGTGTCTTATCTTCCCGTTGCAGTTTCCCTAAGACTCCTTTTCTGTGTGGGAAAGCTGGGCTTTCAAACACCTGCCTCTTAGTCATCCAGGGTATGAGGATGTCCCCAGATTACATCTTCTCAGCTGTTTGCAAAACAGCCGAGGGAGGAGGTGAAGCCCTGAGCCACACAGCCTGGCTGTCTCTTTAAATGCTGGGTCTGTGTGCTGGAGAGGGAGGGATCGGCTTTGGAGTGCGTGAAATTCCTGGGCTCCTCTGGCAGTCTCAGGCAGAGAGCTCAGCTCTACACATCTCCTCTTGCATGCAACTCACTGAGAGGGAGAGGCAAGCCAAACCTCCCCTCTCTGCCTGCATCCCAAGCCATCAAGGACCCGTTTTAGCATCTCCAACACCCCCACCCACCCCCCACCACTCCCTCCCAGAGAGACACCCTGGATTCTTACAGCCCCAAAGAGGAAACAAACAAAAGAGTTGATTAAACAGCCAAAAGCTCTTCTCAGCTGCAAAGGTAAGACTTTGGGGGAAGGATGGATGGCAGGATTAAACAGCCAAAATGAACAGCTGTCTCTGTGCATCCAGCGGAAAGACTTTCAGTGTGAAAGGCAGTGGGTGCTATAAGTTTTGACTTGAGAGAACCAAGGGTGCTCTTTTTTAAAAAAATCTTGAACCACTTATGTCTTGGAGATTTATTATTATTTTTCAGTCCAGTCCTGTAAGTTTATGCCCCGCCCCCCCGACTCCACACCCTGTTTTCTTTCCCTCTTGTTCCCATCTGCAAAAAGTAAGACAGGTTTTTTGAAACTGCACACCTAGTTGGATTATCTGTTTTCAGGTGACAAGCACAAACTCCTCTCCTGAATGAATACTTCTATTTTTGCTTCCCTTTGCTCTTCTTATTTCAGTTAAGAAAAAAAATTGAAGAGGGTTTACTCTTTTTTTTTTTTTAAAGCAGAGAATAGGGAATCCCTTTTTTGAGAGTAGAAAATGCTACCTTGCATTAAAACAGGGATCTGCTTAGGAATCAAACTATTTGACTAGGGGCTGAAAGGTATGATTTTTATTACAACATTTTTGGGAAGGAGGAAGAAAGGGAAAAGACAAAAGTTTTCTTTCCCCCTCCTCCTTTCTTTGGCTTTGGATCTATTACAGAAGAAGCTTCCCTCCCCGCCTTCCATTTGTTTATATTAATGATTTAGTAGCCGTCTTGCCTGAAAACTTCCACCGTGGGCGACTGCTGTGGGTTTTCAGGCAGCAAGTGACCTTAAAGGTTGGTTCGATGCTTTCTTCATGCAAGATGCATGCAGAATGCCCAGTTTTCTTTTTCTTTGTTTTGTTTAGTTTAGTTTAGTTTTTTACATCTAACTGCTTTAAAATGTCAAAGAGAAAACATCATTCTGTCAGGGCAGTGATGTAATTCTCCTACATAAGGGCACTGACTCTGGTGCTTTGCAGGTGATGAGTCTTTTGCTTACTCTTTAATTTTATTTTAATGGCAGTCTTCCCTGGGTAACAGCTACCTTAATTAACAGCCATTCTTTAAGAATACATTTAGTTACAATTGAAATCTATCGTTTTTTTAAAATTCCCCTTTCAACCGTAATGATAATAATAATAATAATAATAATAATAATAATAATAATTGGCGGGAGCTCAGAGACACAAAAACCAAAGGTTCAAAGAGGAGAACCTAAGCTAAAAATATGGAATCGTTAGAAAAAGGACACTTTGAGTCTTTTGTATATCCCAGCCCGTGCCCCCACCTTAACTAGTCAGAGCTTTGTGGAAAATAGAATTTAAAAAAAAATTAATTTTGTTCTTATTCCGTCCCTGGATGCAATTGTCCTGCGTTAAGCACCCAGCCTTCCTAAGGAGGTGAATACACTGACATGACCGCCTACAAACACCAATGTTAAATTATATTTTGGGGGGCTATTTTTGTTGGGTGAACTCATAATTAGGCTGGTGAAAAGTCAGAGGAGGAGATGCTGGGTTGGTGGGGAAAAACTAGACCAAAACGCATTTGCTTCCAAGCTGGATATAGTGAGTTATTAATCTTAGTGTGTGACTGAAGGGTGTTGTATCTATCATTAGTTTAAGTTAAAATGGTCCATAGTGTTAAGTCAGGCAAGTTTAACTAAGGTTTAGTAGTGTTTTTGGGGAACAAGGGTGGGGAGAGAGCTGAGAATCTTGCCCTTGGTGTTGCCGACGGACGCACTTTATCTGCTGAGGAAGGTGGGGTATTTTTGTGTAGATAATTTTGCATTTATGCTGTTGGCTTTTTTCGGTCATCAGCACGTTCCCACACAATTGCCTCTCTCCTGCAAGGCATCCTGCTTTTGGGAAGGGGAGACAGGAGGTGTGTCTGGGGATGCTGGAAGTTTGGGGATAATGGGAGCAACAGGGCTGTATTTATTTATTTTTTTTTAAAAAAAAGAAAAACAAACGGAGTTGGCAAGTGAGAATTCTCTTTCTGGAGCATTCGGGCACCTTCAGGTGAGGTGTGTATCTGTGTTTTTTATTATTTAATTTATAATTTTTTTAAAGTGGGAGAGGGTAAAAGCAGTAGAAAATAATTAAATAAATAACTGAAAGCCCCATATTTGATTTCATCATACTAGTGATGATGGCTTCTTGATAGAACCGATATCTGCCGATATCACCCTCTTCCATGGCTGAAGCGTGGCCTCATTTTACGCTGCGTTTCCACTGAACATGTTGACGTGCTGCTGCTTATATAAGGGGAAGAACAAAATTGAGCGGATTAGTGTTTGAGATTTTGAGATTGGCTACCCAGATCATTGTTGTGTGTTTTTTGTTTTTTGTTTTTTTCCTTGGGGTTGTTTGGTGGGGGAAGAATGGAGAGAGCGGGGAGGGGGTGAAATTGGGGAGTGGGGTTGGGGAGATAGAGGTGATGCAAGGAACAGCTTATTCGCATAATGTCTGCGCTACGTCCTTTTTTTAAAGCCCATTATCTCTAAAAACACATTATTCTTCAGATTGGTCTCAAAAATGGTGGGAGGGGTTATCATAGCGAGGGGGTTTGCTGTGGGAGTCATTAGAACCACTGCTGCAAAACCAAGATACAGAAATCCATCTGCACCAACATTTTGGGGGGAGGGATGACATTTGGTGGGGGGGAAGGGATGGATTGTCAATCTTGGATTAGCAGAGTAGAAGCTTTGTATTCTTCATTTTCCTCCCCATTTTCTCTCATTCCCCCACCCCCCATCCGCACACCCCTTCTCCTCCTCCCAACCCCCCCCAAAGGCTTCTCGTCTCTTGACGAGAAAATTCTGTGTTACATCCTGATGGCTCTGCGGCTTTTTTTTAGTGCATCACAACAGTGGCATGATGACCTTTGCTTCATGCCACACAGATGCAGGCTCCCGATAGGCGTGTGACTGTGGCTTGGATGTGTGTGCACTTACACGCACACACACATACACATACACACACACGTGATGGGCCATGATTTAATTCCCCCCCCCGCCTTTTTTTGCTTCATCGGCATTGGTAGGGGGTGGGAAACGCAGCAAATGCCAAAGGCACGTCCATCCATTTCGCCACCCCATCTTGCCGTTCTGTTTTCCATGCTGCTGTGTCGCACATCATACGATTTTGTGTTAGGGAGGGATGTGGATGGTGGGGGTCTGGAGGGAAAGAGAGGGGGGAGTTGTGCCTGTGTTGGGGTGTGGGGGGAGGGGAATGGACCTGACGATGTTAATGACATTTTTTTGGTCAAACAAACGTCTGGTGATAATGATTCAGTGTAACCATCCGTGAAATACATGCTTGCAACGCACTGGAATAAAGGTTACTCCAGGGAGCTGTGGCTCAGCTGGGCATGCTCTGGGGAGTGTGTTGTTCATACACTGGGGAGACAAAACAGACCTGCACCCAATGCCCCTCCTTTCCCAAAGCCCACTTGTATGTTCAAGCTAGAGGGCATTGCAAGGTAGAGGAAGGCAAGGACTGTGTTGGAGCCAGGACCAAACAAAGCCTTTCCAGGTTGCCTTCCTGTGCCATTCCTCCTCCTCTTCCTCAAGCCTGTCCGTGCCTTTGATCCAACAGCACGGGAATATCAACGTTTCCATGCAGTTTGTGCCGGAGGCTGCGTGTTCTGCGTGTGTGAGACCCGAGGGTGGCGAATCAAAAGAGGAATAAGCTACTCCCCTTCCTCCGGTAGGACGTGCAGGAGAGACACGTTTTTTCTGGTCTGGGCAGAGACAGAGGGGGCAAAATATCCCCTTCCCCCCCAACCCTTGTGAGGGGAAGGACCTAGCAAGCCCTTGAGATGCTGTGGGTGACTAGGTGGGCGGCGGGTGGACAGTGCGCTTGTAGGTGTGGGGTGGACAAGAAAGCAGAGGCGCGGCTGTTAATAGTGTAGAGTGTGGCTGGCTGGTCTGCCCATGCTGAACCCTTTCTAATGACTAGCAGAACCTGTAGTCCCCCTCCCCTGGATCCAAAGTCCTGCCCAGACTTCAGCAAATGCTTGGCTTTCGGTCGTGGTCTGGCTGGTCTCTCACGGGGCTGTGAGAGGTGCTGGTAAAGAGAAGGGATCTCTAATGGCTTCCACCTTCCTGCTGGCTAAATTTCTCTGCACCAGTCTAAGGTCTCTGTGTTTCTGGATCTTTCTGCTTCACAAAGCAATAACAAAAAGGAAACACAATAAAAAGGGTTGGAGCCATTTTCGCTTGCCTTTCGCTCTCTTCGTCTCTCGCTTTTGGAGCTGACCTTGAGGAACAGTGGCAAACTCCAGCCAAGGGGTTGGGGTGGGGTGGGGCGGTGCGGGGGATTTTCAGGGCTCCAGTGGGCTGTTCTGTGCAGGGGGTGTTGCAAAGAGTAATGAAGTCTCCTCAGTTCTGCTGCTTTATGCCCACAGGGGCAGTCGCACCTGAGCCTCGGCTGTCCAGTTTCAATAGAGAATTGTTTCTTTAGGGTCTCTTTCTGTCCCCTCCCACTCCAGCGGCTTAGTTAATGGCTGTTGTGCTGCAGCTTCAGCACTTGAGGGCCAGCCATGGCTGCTGTACAGAAGACAATGCAGTGGCTGGCTGAGCAACAGGCAGAGGGTGCTGCAGGTCCCAGATAGTTGCTCTGGCCTTCAAACTAGCTATCGATTTTCCTGTACAGTGAAGATGGGTGTTGGTGTTTACAGTTCCCCCATTCTCCCAGGGACCAAAGCACTGATGCATTTCAGGAGCCACCTGAGTACCCAGCCAAGTGAGAGGGATTATCCATGAGTTGTTAATGAAAATTGGGAGGGTAAAACAGAGTTCCAGAAGGCACTGGACTGGCATCTCCTGAGGCTGATATGGTGTTTGTCCCAGACTTGATACAGTCCAGGCAGAGGTGGGATGCGTCTGTTGCCCTGGCCCAGAGGGAGAGAAGGGAATTTCAGTCCCCACCGTCCCTTCAGTCTTTGGTTTCTCATCAGAGGCTGCCGGGGGTGGGTGAGGCACTTAGAGCTAACAGTTCTGGTGGATTTTGTGGTCTGGACACCTGTTCCACCAGGGAATGAACTGCAAACCTCACTGGCATGTCTTATATAAGCTGCCAGGCAGCAGCAGACAGGCAGGGACTGCTTTTGTACATTCCTGGTGCCCTAAAGGCAAAAGGTCCCATAGCCCATTTCTAATTCTGCATGCCAAAAATGACCTTGCTACAATCTTGTTAAGGGCATTTCAGAGCAGGGAGAAGCCACTCCTTTCCTCTTTCTCATCACGGCAGCAGTAGCATTTCAATGGATCTACCAAACTCTTTGCTTTTTGTTTGTACTGCCCATTGGCTCCTCCAGGGCTCCACAGCCCCACCAGGAGCCCTTCTGTCTTATCGTGTCTATCTTGGGAGGAGCAGGGGGTCACTTTCCCACTTTAATTTTTCCTCCTTCCCCTTTCTTTCTGATGAACAGCCTTGTGCATTCTGTAGCACTGTGGGAGCTTGCAGGTGGAAGGATGGGGGCTGGCAGATCTATGACATACCACATCGAGGGAAGGGTCTGGCGGCCTGTCATGGCATGAAATAAGAAGGGGGCAGACATATTGCCACAACTGGCAGCTGAAGTCAGGGATGAGCTCTGCAGACAATTTGAGAACAATTCGGTTAAATAAAAAAAAAAAAAAAATACAATAAAGCCCTAACTTTGTTCTCAAGTCTCCATGGACTTAATAGTACAGTGAGCAGGACAAGGGGACATGAGAAATCCTGGGACTGTGCAGCTGAACTCAGAAATGAGCCACATTTTTTAAAGCCCTGCTACTTATTCTTAATAGCCCTCCTCTCTCCCCAGGTAATAGCAGAGTCTATCTTTCTCCTTAATGCAAAGAGCAAATGGCAAGGAAGGTTATTCACCGGTTAGAGCATAGACAGGTAAGATACACACCAGATTACTGTGCAACTTAGCACCAAGTTATCTGTGTTCCCAGTGCCTCAGTTTTCCCTCCCGGGTGAGAGGAGGGTAATATATAGAAAGTGCTTTGAGCACCTCAGCTTGCATTCTGGCCTCTGTGGTGACAGTTATAGCAGACAGACCACAAGACACAAATGGGAGCGTATCACGGGAAAATTTGCTCCTTTACCATCTAGACTGTCCCTATTGTGTGGTCAGGGCATGGCAGTCTGTAGCACTGATTATCTGGTATCTTTTGACAGAACTAATTTTTTTTAGGCAAAGAAAAACCAGAATTTTGATGTGGTTTAATTTAAACTTGACTGACTTAGTCTTGGAGAGACATGACAAAGCACTTCATAGAGATGTGGTTGAGATGCTGAGCGATACCTTCTCACTAGAAATATGCCAGTGGGGTGAGGGGTTCTGAACTGTTTATGATAAGGGTGGGCAGGGGCAGAGTCAGCTTTGTTGCCCTTCACAGCAAATGCTTGGTGTAAGAAGCCACATCATAACCTCTCTTGAGCAGTTCAGCTACCCGACACTAATATCACAAGTTCCTGAAGGCCAGCAAACATGGTTGCTCTCGCCTTCTCTTTGTGGGTACATGGCTCTCTGTGGCTGTGAGAGTCAGGCACTGGGGGAAGAATGGGGAGGGCATGAACCAGGAAAAAGGCATCTGTCGTGGCTTAGGCTTAGTTTGGAAATTCATCTCTGTCCATCTAGAATGCTCTCCCTTAACGGGTGTGAGAACAGTCCCCCTTCCACCCTCATTTCCCATTGCCTGTTGGAGGGTTCTCCTCCGTCATGCCCCAATGGCAGCTCAGCCTCTTTTCCCCTGTGCTCACTCCCCCCACTCCTCATAATGCCCTTGACATTGCTGCAGCATTCCCTGCATCTAGCCACCTCCCAGCAGTAGGATGAGAGCCAAGGAGTGGTCTGGAATAATAATTAATGAGGATAAGGGAGGGTGATTTGATGTTTGACTTAAACCTTTGAAGCTGCCTGTACCCTCTTTCTGCCATCAGAACGTGTAGCAAGGAGTGGCTCCAGTAGCTATTCTCTAGACTGACTTTGAGAATGTGTTTCAGCTCATTGTAGATGAAAGTGTCATGTCTCTGCACATCACCTCTGCTACTGCCATGGTAATGGGAACCTTACCGATTGGAAGGATGGCTATATGAGGTCCATGGGGTGTTAAGACTTTAGCACAATTATGATGAGGACAGGTTCCCCAAGCCTGTTTAAAGAAGCTCACTGCGATGGGGAAAGGATAGTATTACCCTTTGGAATGATGCATAGTCATGCTACTGTCACATGCTGGCCAGGAGACACATGTTACCCTCCTTTCTGCAGTGCTGTCAGGTCCTTCTCCAACCACATGTGATTGCTATGTGGATAGGAGGAATTCCGTGGAGATGGCACGGAGGATATCCATCGGAGAGAGTGAGCAGGGGAGGGCATGGGGCAGATAGGAAGGAAGAGTTTTCTGGTGGGGTAACTACCTGATGTGATGTGCTGTGTCCACAGAACTGGGATGTGTTGGCTTCATTTCAGTGTGTGCTATTGCCCTTTTTTTTTTCCAATAATGTGTTAATTAAACATTGATTTTGGTGGAAAAGGGAATCTGCTTGAACTGCAAAAACTAAATGGAGTGCAGAGGAATGGGATCTTGTGAGAAATGTGTGGAGGGGCCTGCTGTCAGCTTTCTGTGTGATTGATTGTAGAGGCAAGGGAGATAGGGACTATGCATAAATCGGTTCATCCAGTGTCCAGAATTTTTCTGCCTTAGAAGAGGAACTTTTCATTACTGTGTTTAAGATGTGCCCGAGATCCAGGCAACTTTGTGATCAGCTGAGAGTCCAGCACACTCCTTACTTGCTGCTCTTCTGCTAATTAATCTGTGATCCTGATTAATTAAATACAGATACAACTCAGAACATGTGTTGTAACAGTGTGCCTGTTTCCGTTGCCTGGAAGAACTCAGTGACTCACCTGGACTTCAGTTTACTGCATATGAACAAGAAATACTGAACCCTGTCCTTCCCAGAAATAAGTAATGGGACGTATGATGGGATGACACAGTCTCCTTTTCCCACTCCATTGAGCTGGGCTCCCTGCATCTGATGGGGAGGCCCCATTAGAGGACAGTTCAGTGTCGTCTCAGTTCCCATCTTGAACAGCTTCATTCTTAATATTTTGAGCCTTTTCCAGTCTGGTGGTACTGTGAAAGTAAGAAAAAATGAGAGTGAAGGAGGAATCTTTCTGACCCTGTCTATACTTCCAAAAAGTTTAGATTCAGGTTCTGGGTAGATCATCTCTTTTATTCCAGGTAGCTTCACTACCTAAAGGTAGCTTCACCTAAAAGGACCCAAGCTGATGGCTGCTTTCCTCTCTGGTCTACATTGTACCATACTGGAAAGTGCAGAGAATTCTAGTCCAGGTTCAGGGCAAACCTAGCGGGAGGAGGCTTAGCCACAGAAGAGTAGCTCTTGGGGCAGATAAATACTCCACAGAACAAATTCACCACATGTTTATCCCCTGCGCACCTGCTCTGGTGTCAGTAGTTGTAAGGAGTGTGGGTAAGGGGGGTTGCCTGGGCAGCTGGTTGAAGAAAAGGTTGAAAGACAAGACTGTTGGGTTTCCTGTGTAAGCTGTCACATTTCACTTTTCCTTTCTCAGTCTCTCCCTCACTTGTGAAGTTAAAGGAATTATTACTCATAGAGCATGTTGAATCTCTTGAGGGGAAAGCTCTGTATAGATGAGGTGGTTGATCCTGTTTCTTTACCCCTTGTTGTCTGTTCAGCCAGGAGCACTGAAGAATATGGTTGCAGCCAGCATACTGTAGATGTTGCCAGTTGTTTTAACTTCTTTAGGGGTGGAGATGGTGAATGAGGGAATTTGCAATGGGGCTACATCTGTTAGGTCATGTCTGATTAGCTTTTGCAAGGTCTCAAAATAGGTGATACAATATTATTTTGGGTTCCCATCCTTTAAAACACCTGCTACCTCTCTGGGAGGCAAACTTTAAGGAAATTGAAGGAAAACACTAGGAAACAAACTAATTCTTTGTGTAAATCCATGGAAATCATTAAACTGGGGGTACAATGGCAGAATATGTAATAACAATGGGTCAGTTACAGAGCCCCTCATTCTCTTCTCACTCAGTACTGAACTTCAGCTAAACTCTTATTGACTACACTGAGAATTTTCTGAGTTGGGTCTCAAAGATTTGGCTTACTGCAATTAATGGCGGGGTTTTTTGTTTCCTTTGTTGTCCTTGTCAGTCAACATGACCTGTGTGAGTTCCTAGCAGTTCTGTCTATTATTAGCTGTAGTCGTGCAGTGAGGTCACTAGTCAGGTGCTCATGATGGTGCAGTGGGTTCTGTGGTAATGGGTTATGACATCACTGAATAAGTGCATCTGATAAGGAGAGAGAGAACTCCTATTTACATATGAAGTTTACAGTGGATCAAGTAGCAAATACAGTGAAAGGAAGATGACAGTTGAATAAGATCTTGATAAAATATTAATTCTTCTAGGAAGTTTGTCCAAGCACGGTAGTTATTTCTTCCCCGCTTTCTTCATTGCTTACAGGATGGTGCGTTGGGGCACTATGTGAGGGTGTGAAGTCAGAACACTTTCTCTGATGTGACATCGATCACATGGCTAAGAAATGGATAACTTGGGGAAATGGTCTGAAATCAATAAAGTGAAATTCAATAAAGATAAGTACAAACGGTACACTTAGGAAGGAAAAATTAAATGCACAGATACACTATAGGGAATAACTTGTAGGCAGCAGGCTGCAGGAAAGGACTGGGGGTCATAGTGGATCACAACTGGATTAGAGTCAACAGTGCAATCTTGTTGCAAGACCTCCCAAAGGTCATTATGGGATGGATTAACAGGAGTTTTGCATGCAAGATATGGAGAGTGCATTTTCTCCTCTTCAGGGCACTGCTAGATTCAGCTGTGGTACAGTATCCTGTTTTAGACACCAAACATTAACAAAAGAATTGGAGAGAAGGGGACAACAAGATTGATAAAATGTCTAGAAACCATGCCCCATGAAAAAGGTCGAAAGAATGGGGTTTGTTTCCTTTGGAAAGTGAAGATGGGGTTGGGCAAGGCATGATAAGTCTTTTAACTTAAAAGGTTGTTGTGAGAGGACAGTGATTAATTGTTCCTTGTGTCCCCTGGGGGTAGGACGAAAAGTAATCAGATTAATTTGAAGTCAGGGAGGTTTAGATTAGAGATTAGAAAGGACTTTCGAAGTCTAAGAAGCACTGGAACAAGTTAACTATGGGGGCTGAAAAATCCTTGCCATGAAAAATGTTAAGAATAGGCAGCTAGACAAGCATCTCTGAGATCTTGACCCTCCCTTAGAGCAGGAAGATAGACTAAATGGCTCCTGAGGTTCCTTTCAGCCCTACATTTTTAGTGGTCTGTGAAAGGGAGACACCTCTCATTATTACCATCTTCTGCTACCATAGTACACTGCTTAAGGAAACTACAAAAGCACCTTCTGCATTCCCTCTGCAGCCCCTTCGACAGCAACAACAATATCCGCTTTTACTGTGTCCTTCCAAAATGTCACAAGGGACATTGCAGCCACGAGTGGGGGGTAATAGCAGTATGCAGCACTGCAAAACTCTCATTTTGCTGATTACATCAGAAGCTGACTCGGTTTCTGGGTCCCTATAACTTTCGAAGTGGAGTTATTAAAGGCTCTCATGCCTGCAACTGATTCATTATATACTGAGGAAGGTTTTTTTGGAAATGGGTGGCTTATGTGGTTTGGAGAGGGAGAAAGGAGGTGTCTGTCTATGGTTCACTAATTCAAATCCATCCTGGTGTATAAAGTGATGCAGAATGACCACAAGAGGGTTGTTTTGTGGCTTGTGTGAAGGAGGAAAGCCTCGCCCAGTGGTTCTCAAACTTTTTGGACTCAAGACACCCCTCAGTGGACTCGAGGCATCCTCCCTAACTCCTGTGAATTGAGTGGCACCCAGTTTTAAGAACTAACTTATTTTATTACAGTGCTTAGAGGGGCTGGGCAGTGGTAGTGGGGGATTGGCCAGACAGGGACAAGCTTGAGCCTGCCCTTATCTGCTTATCTCTTCACACCACATTTATCTCTTTACAACTCTTGGCACCCTTCAAAAGATCTGGAGGTGCCCCTGGGTGCCATAGTAACTTGGTTGAGAATCACTGGTTTAGACCAGTGTTTCTCAAACTTTTTAGAGTCAAGGCATTTCTCCTTTGGTTCAAGGCACCCCTGGGAAAGTGCCAGCTCTTCCTTTTCACTCATTTTAACTACATAAAAATGCTAGAGCAGTTCTTGTGCTGCAAAGCACGCTGAAAGCCTACAACATGTCAGAATATTTTTGATACTATGGATTCCTAGTTGAAATTTCTGCATTCATCTAAAAGATCTCAAGGCACCCCAGGGTGCCATGGCACCCAAGTTGAGAATCGCTGGTTTAGACAATTTTTGGGGAGTCTCATGCTTGTGATGCGTCTATTACCCAATTTCCCCAAAGGGAAGCAGCATGAGTTAGATGTTATTGGGGTGCTGTAGGACATAGGAGAATTGAGAGGGGACATCTGGAGAACTTGCTTCACCGATGGCAGTTGCTCTTCATTACTAATAAAGGGGCATGTGGTAGTTCCTAAGGGGAAGAGGTTGCTAAGGGAATTGCTCTCCATTTCTCATAGGAGCCCAGGGAAGCTACTTGGGCAGTTACTAGAAAAATGAGCCAAGACACTGCATATGTTCTTGTTTATTTACTCTGATTTCTCTGAGCAGCCTGCCTAGGAGCATGGTAGGGGCCATTCAGTCAATGCCTTGGTGGTGTAGAGATTTCTGTTTGGTTCAGAGAAATCTCTAGCAATGTGCAGTTTTGAAACTAGAACTAGGTTGGGGCCTGGCCCTTGGACATCTCAGTGATTTATCCTATTTTTTCTCCTTTTGCATCAACTTGCTGCCACTATAGCCTCTCTCACCTTTAGAGGCAGGTCTTGTTGAAATACATTGGTAGAAAGCAACAAGCTTATGCCTGGGAAGGTCATCTTGTTGACTGCCTGGGGAGTTTCTGTCTAAAGCCTATGTACAGGATGCTAAGCTCCTTGCACTATTACTTTGGCATCTTTGTGTAGAACTAAATTCACACACACATCAAAGCATTTGAACATACGGAGAGCTCAGCAGGTTTAGGCTTCAAGGGATGACTGGTGAAATGAGCAAAGCTAGGCCAGGCTGAGATTACTTGTTTATGAGGCTCCACACTGGGAATGCTCTTGTGAGGCCTTAGCTCCACCTGTGAAAAGAGTGAGGTGCTGAGACCAGGGTTTCGTTTGTGACTATTGAAAGGATGTTGCGCCTTGTAAAGAAGGCACTCATGGATCTCAGGACTGGATACGCCACACAAAGTCACTAGTTGTGTGATGTGATGGGCTGCCCGTGAGGTGTCTGGCTGAGAAGTTGTTTATCCAAGACCATTTATGAGTGAAAATAATGGGTGATTTGAAACAGGTAATTGTGATTTTATCCTTTCTGTGCCAGTACTGAGTTCAGTGGCACCAGCAGGTGCTTTGCGTAGGGCGCTGTTTTTTGAACTTCCTAAAGTCACCGAACCCTTTCATGTCACTTTTTCTGCTGCAGAACGCCATCCCTGGCCTCATGGGCCAGGTGGGGACGACGCGTAGGGGGTGCACAGGGGTGTGTGTGCACCCCCTGAACATGGTGGTGTACTCACTGCAGAAAGCTCCACAGACACCACCAGCGGTATCTGTAGGTGGTCTGTGACACCTGCTGGCTGCCGCTGCCAGCAGCAGCTCTGGGTGGTTGCTGCGCTCACCACCCCCTCCCCACTGCCGACAGTGCTGGCGGTGTCTGCAGGAGCTCCCCTGCTTACTGCCACCGAGCTCCCACCCTTCCTGCCACTGCCGGCACACTCCTGCCGCCACCGTGCCCCCCAAGCTGCCGGGTGCGTGAGTTGTTCATGGGCCAGGTAAGCTGATGCAGAACCAGGTGACCTGGCCTGGCCCATGATGGTGCACTTCCCAGCCCACTCCGCTGTTACCCCCAGGCTTTTTGCAGAATTCCTAATGTCTGTTGTGGAACCTCAGGCTTCCATGAGTCATAGTTTGAAAGCCACTGGTGTAAGGAGTAGTGTGAGAGATTTAGTGGGGGTTTCTTTTTCTTCTGAGCATTGCCATAGCACCCAGACACCCAGTGATGTTGTGGGGTGCTGTTGTGTGTGATATAAAACTGTGCTTACCTTGGGGGATGTTAAACAGCATGTGTCACTACAGAATCTCGTGTGTTAACCTGGCCACGTTCCATTTTGGGTAACTATATTTTGCCTCCATTAATAACCCCTTGTAGTTTAAATGAGATGTAATTTTCTTTTGCTGTCATGTACTTTAAACAGTTGCCATCTTCAGCTCCGGAGGCAGCTGCAGTTTTTCAGTGCCTGCTGGTAAAACAGTCCATGATTCCTGAGAATGAAAAGAAGTGCGTAAATGTTAGTGGTCTCTCTTAGTTCTTGTACTGTATTGGTCTGGCACTTTAGGAGCACAGGAGTTGCCACATAGTCCATGTAGTCCAGTATCCTGTCAATGGCTACCTCCAAAAACTTCAGAGGCAGGTGTAAGAACCCTGCAGTAGGTGCATGTGGTTTAATCCGCTCCTCACAGTGGGACTCATCCTGATCTCTAAGAATTAGAGAGTGGTTTAAGCCTTGAATTGGATACTCAATATCCCCTCCAAATTTTTTGCTGGCAAGAATTATGACAGCTCTGGAGATTCTGTGTAGTTGGGTGATGTTGCCTTCTAATGGCTGCCCTTCAGGAAAGCTAAGAGACTTATTACTCATCTCAATCCCAGGTAAGAGTCTTGTGCTTTTGGGCATTGAAAGACTTAATATTCATGTCTCACTTCTCTGCTGGTGTGCTGCAGCACATGAATTTATCTGGGGAGAACTTGTTTGTGATCACAAGGGCTGTTGTGATAGGGCGTCCAGGTGGTGTTTGGAGATGATCTTAGCTAGTGACACAGATTTACTTCAAGTCTGGAGGAATTACTGTTTTAGGTGAATAATAAATTAATTGCTTCTTCTGGGGTTCCTGGTAACTCAGGGAAAGAACCAAGAGTGTGTGGACACAAAGTGGGGTCCTACAGTTCATGCCTTTGCCTCTACAGTTGTAGGATACTTGGCCTTCCTCTCTGAGTCTTGGTAACAGGCTCTTTTTTGAAAATGGGGTCTAAAATCCATTTGCTTTTGGAAAGAAGATTGTTGGGATGGGACAGTGGGTGGATTCTGTATTATCTTCTTATTAAAGCTTGCAGAGTATTTGTGTTCCAGTGCCTAGAAGAATGCCTCTGACGGGCACCTGAGGAACGTCATTATTTCCTCATGGAGCAAAAGTTTTCTGAATTGTTTTGTTGGCTTCTGCTTATACCAGAACATCCCTCTCTGGCCAGTGATTTACCAAACACCATGTTCAATGTCAATAAAATTAATTTCTGTTGTTTAATATCATCAATGAACTCTCTTGTTCTTCCAGGCTGGCAAGATGTCTTTGCTGGTAGGTGCTTGGTATTTATCTATATTTTACCCCTCTGCTTGTAATTCTGCTATTTACAATATTATATGCCAACATCAGTCATGGTAGAAAGGTGCCTCTTATTAACCCCTGTCTTATTGAACTCCTCTTTCATGTTTATACCTAATGTGCTACTGACATCCTTTCACAGCCCCATTTCACTGATGTATGTTAGGTAGCATGATACTGTTTGTAATTAATGTGGCATTAAACTTGTAGCCTGAGTTGCAGAATCAGGAGGCATCCACCTATTTGATTTTTTGAAGTAGGGTAACTCTCTGATGTCTTCTGATTCAGAGGACCCCAGATCATGGAATTATTTGACCATTAGACCCAGAAGGGAATTACAGGGGCCTGAATCTATGGAAAAGGAAGCTGGATATTTTGGAATCCATCTCTGACTCTACGGGTAGAAACAAATGTCACTTTCTGTTGCCTTTGTGCCTCTATAGAAAACTTTTATGGCGGCTCAGAATGATAGCAAATGTCTTTTGCTGTGCCACAGCGTGGTCACAAGAATAGGTAATAATAAATTGTGCCACTTTATTGCAGCAGCTGTGTATTTGCTTTATAGCTAGAGAGCACAGGCAGCCTAGAGCTGCCTGCGTTCTCCTGCCACCCTGGTCAGGTGCTGCCAGGGCTTGAGGAGCTCAGTCTGCCCTAGGAATTCTTGCATAGGATTGGCCCCTTCAAGCCCTGGGAGTGCTCTCCAGCTTTCTCCACTAAGAGACGTGCCCTGGAGATCCTAGGGGCATGTCTGTGGAAGCTGGGAAAGCTGAGATAGTTTGGTGTAGTGATGGGGATGGACCACCAATCAGCTAGGGTGGCCATTGAGGTACTTCAAGAATAGAGGACAGTTACAACTGTCCCCACCACCATGAACTTTGCATGCTTCCCAGGGCTGGGGGGGCATGGTGAACTCCTGCAGGTGGCGGTAGCAGTGGTGTGGTAACGGAGAGCTCCCACAGGCAGCCGCGGCCATGTTGGTGGCAGGGGTGGGGAGGGGGGCGCCGAGCAGTGAAGAATAGAGGACATAAAAGTGTCCAGTTTCATATCAGTAGAGGACAGAGGACTAGAAAACTGGACTGTCCTCATGAAGCCAGATGAATGGCCACCTTACAATCAGCTGATTGGTGGTCTTAGCTCCAGGGCCACAACAGGACAAGTTTGACATCCCAGCACTGGGTCTACTAATCTGTGGGGTTCCTTGCTTGCAGACACATGGCCCGGATAATCTCTGGGGACCCCAGATATTACCCAGGGCACACCTGTGGAAGTAGGGAACATGGTGCCCATTGTCTGCAAGATCAATGGGCAGGATGAGAAGCCATGTTTGTTTTGCCCTATGAAGTAGATCATCTGTGCTGGGACATGTCTTGGCACAGTACATCTGCTGTTTTTGGCAGCATCAGTTTCTAGCTTACCACAGGCTTCCTCTTTGTGGACAAGGGACAGGGCACTAGGATACCAATTTTTATGGGCTTGGGCCCTTAATGTCTCTGTCCTTCAGTCAGCCCCTCATTTCATGTATGGGAACAACAACTCTTACTTAGCAGGGCAGTGGGGAGGTGTAATTATGGCTTGGGAAGTACTTTGAGGTAGGGGAAGGAGGGAGGAGGCTGGGTAGTATTGTTCTTTCCCTTTTCTTTTCTTTCTTTCTTTCTTTCTAATCTTGCTAGATCGCTCTCAATAGATGCTCAGCAAACTATTTCTTAAAGTTCACTAGTGATTCTCTTCTCACCAAAACAGTGCTGGGAAAATGGCTCTGTTCTTGAGCTGACTTATTTACTATTTCAAGTTTGTTTGTTTTTCTCTTTAATTTCTGTTTCTATCCATGTCCAATTCATATTGTCTGATCTTTCCATTTCTGTGCAACAAGAAAAATTCCTGCCTGTCTGCTTTGTAGTTTCTCTTCACCTGAGCCTGTCCAGATGTTTTCACGCACTTCTATGCGTGCATCTTCTCCCTGAACCCTTCATTTTTTGCACTCTCTAATTGAGCACAGAGGCAGTGTGGATAGGGCAGGAACCAAGAGTACTTTTCCCAGCTCTTCCACTGACTTTTCTTCTATGACCTGTAGCAAGCTG
Organism: Crocodylus porosus; assembly: GCF_001723895.1. Taxonomy (NCBI): domain Eukaryota; kingdom Metazoa; phylum Chordata; order Crocodylia; family Crocodylidae; genus Crocodylus; species Crocodylus porosus. The sequence goes on from NW_017728947.1 coordinate 78,064,015, forward strand.
TCAGGTTGGCTTCCTCATTTGCAAAGTGGCTCCCATAACTCAGAAGTAGGATGATCACAGATATTACACTGAATTAGTCACCTCTAGTTTATATTCTTTGCTGTAGGGGTCAGTGCAGGACTCTTCTGTAAACTCTGTTCTCTAGGGCTTTATTGAGTCCTCTTGTGAGTGCTGCCAGCAGTAGGGCTGCCACGATTTCCCTGGAGGAGACTCTGCCATAACCTGATATGGGGGTAAAATACAAAGTATATTTGCTTCAAATATATTCTTAAGTGCATAAGCGGAGATAGGCTTCTGTGATGAAAGGGAAAAGGAAACCATCACCAAGGGAGTCTGCCTGGCTCTGTGGAAGTGTCCTGCTTTGTGCAGTGGCTGATAGCAGAGCGGAGAGGAGAGGTGGTTCTAGTGACTGTTATTTATTTATCTCTGACCAGGTCTACATAGCCAGCTTACTGGGCCTAGAGTGGTGCCCTCAAGCGCACTACATTGCTCTGTGTGAGCTGCCTCCTAAACCAAAAGCAGGGTAGACACGTTTGCGTGATGTTTCTGATGAACTGCTAACACTGCCAGCTAGCTCACCAGCAGGCTCATGTGCCTGCTTGCAGTCCTGTCTGGATATGGGTCCATTACTTCCAGTGCAGGTATGCGCAACATGGTGTGCTTGAGGATGCTGCTATCAGATAACATAAATTAACTGTGCACACATGGCCTGTTTTATAGTAATATAGTGCTAGGTGCCCCAGTCACTGGCCAGGACCCTGCTGTGTGAGGTGCTCTACTGATGTGGAGCAGAAAAATTGTGCCAGCTCCCAAAAGCTTACAGCCCAAGTGGTCAGGTTCAGTATTCAAAGCCTAACCCTGGTGGCCCTACCCATCCCTCCAGATCCCTGGGGATACCATATTCTGTCAGAACAGGTGTGTGAGACAGGCGCTTGTCTGTGCACTAACATGCTGCATTTCGGCCCTTTCTGTTATATGACACCAAGTGCTTATACAGACTCCAGGAGGCTCCCTGATTAGACACGAGGGGTTCATTTCAGCTTGTTTTGATTTCAGAAGCAGCTGATTGGCTACATCTGCAGATCGCATGTATCCTGCAATGCCTCTAGTGGCAGAGGGTTGTGCTGCATTCTGTTGCCCTCAATTTTCATAGGCATTCTGTGGGGAAAGGCCTGAGCATGAGGGATGAAGGCAATTTCCGGACATGCAGGATGCTTGGGAGTCCAAATATTGGCAAAGGGCAGGACACTTGGCCTGGGACTCTTTCCATAGCTAGAGCTCCCTCCTGTACTTCCTTTCATGTGCTAGACTGAGTGGCTATGCTAGAGGTCCAGTGATGACAGGAGTTGCATCCAAATGCAGACATAAGGTCTAGTTGGGTAGAATACATAGGATGTAGTACTCAGGCAGGGAAGGCAGGACAGTGAACATCGTCTTCTCTTTGTATCTCAACTGAAGTTAGCCTCTCTAATGCTTATTCTACTGGTGCTTGTGTTGTGTATAATCCAAAACGTATGTAGACATAGGGTGGGTAAACTGATGACCTCACTGTCAGCCCATCTTTCTCTCCTGATAACCAGATCACTAGGAGGCCCAGGCCATGATACAGCTGGGAGCTTGCACTTGTTAAATACAGCTTACCTTTTGCTTCTTTCTCTGACATCCTGGCCTCAAATCCTGCTAAAGCTGCAAGTGAAAGGAGTTTGAAGGACTCAGCTGAGCCCTCAAAATTTGTTGGTCTCTGTTGCAGAAACTGCCAAGTAAACCAGGGTGTTTGGAGCCTGCCTGGCTCAGAAGAAGCCCAGGGCTGACACATTGCTGGGAAGGAGTGGGGGACTGTGAGTCATCATCAGAGGGTGTTGGCAGAGCTCTGTGTGGGTGCAGGGGTTATGAAACAGGAGAGAAATCATTGCGGGAGGTGGGGGACTATGATTGGGCGTGAAGGGATATGGCAGAACTATGTGGGGGAAGGTTGCTAATGCTGCCTCATATACAGCCCACCATTGTCCTTTTCACATTTTCCCAAGACCCAGATGAGTATACATTCTCACCCATGCAAAAGACCACATTTTGAATGTTGGTGTATATGCTGGCTTTGAGCAGTCCATTGACCCACTTGCCATTGGGCCAACAAGGCACCTGTGCCTTTCTGCTGTGACAATGTCTCCTGGCTGCAATCTGTCACATATACAAGTGAGGCCCCTGGTAATGCTGAGACTCATGCTAGCTGTGGTTGTTGCTGGCTGTGACAGTGTTTGCATAAGTCTCAAACTTTCATTCTCCACTTCGTTCCTTTGAACTCTGCCCGCTGCTCTGTGAATACTAACGCCAGCCTATAAATTATCCAGCAGGACTCTGGCACTTTAGCAGCCTGTGTTTTCAGTGGCATGCATGCATAATCGATCTGGGAGGCTGCTTCTGCTTTTAACTTGGGCAGTTGCAGAGACTATGGGTATTCAGAGCTTTCAACCAGAGTTTGCCCATGGGTTTTCACCACGCTCCCTTCTCCACCAGCTTTTGCATCTGGCTGGGTGACACTTCACTTTATGTATCTGCTTATACTGAAGTTGGGAGGGTGACTATGGCAGTTTCCTGTAAGCAAATATGGGGACACTCAGATGCCCAAGGGGAGATACAGTCATGTGCCAGATTGGAAAATGCGGTACCCTTCCCAACCACCTGGGAGTCTTTGCCCCCAAGTACACATCATCACTGTACCCCCTAATAAGCTACAGTGTTGCTTTCCTTTATTTCAGTTTACAAGGAAAACTATTTCTGCTGTAAAAGCTGTCCATAAGGTGCTATTTCTAGTCCCTTTGATAGTCAGGGAATTACATTTTATGCCACAATGTATTGGAGGTACGCAGTGGTTGCAAAGCTGTGAAGAGGTAAATGGCCAGTTTGATGGCTATGAATTGCTGAAAGAGGTCTTGTGATTGGATTCCTCTCCCAAGCAGTTAACAGCATCTTTTGTTTTGGCTGTTCCAGGTTGAGAAGTCTCAGCTGATTCTTTTCCTCTTTAAATCAGACAGTTCAAAATAATCAATCCAAACCTTTGTCTGAGATTTCAGTTTCATTCAACTCTTCTGACTAGCTGTTGGTGAGAGGCCCTACTGCTATAGACAAGTCATAGGGTGCTGCCACTGAAGGCAAATGCCGTCTCCTTTCTGAGTAGGGAGTTCTGAATCCCACTGTGTTCTCTCCCTTGGTGTAGCTGCTTAGTGTCACCCAGCTGGCAGCTGCTTCTTTCACGTGGCATCAGATATCAACTACCAAGTTTATGAGCCACTGCCTGGTATTAGTGTTCAGTTTGTGGAGTCCATCTACCTCATCTGGGCATTTGTAAAGATTGCAGCTTTCAGTTAAATGAAGTGCTGTTTGTTGGCTACTGCATTCACACATGGGACTGTCCAAGGTGTTCATCTTGTGAAGCATTGTTTTGAAGTGTCTGTATCCAGATCTCAGTCTTTTTCAGCTTGACCCATGCTTCTCTGTCGAGGTCATGCCCCAGTGGGGGACTCATTTGGTGTTGGTATGAAATGCTGTAGGAATAGGTCTGACTTTTCCCAGCAGTCAGCCCACTCTGTTGATGCCCATAGGTTTGGTTTGGCATCCCCAATCTCTTCCAAGAGCTTGTGGACTTTGTGTACAAACAGTTTATGACTTTTAAGACTCTTAAACCTCCATCTGTTTGGGTCTTCAGTTGACAGTTGATGGAGCAGGTGATTTTCATCATCACTTGCCTCTACTGCCAGTACTGACGTTAAGTTTTGTCTTCTTATATCACTTGATCTAATGACCAAGAGTACAGGAAGTACTTCTATTGTATATGGGTATAAGTTGTGCAGCCTGTTATGAGTCTCAGCATGGTGTTAAGTACAGTGTCCAGTCTTTTAGTGTGACAACTTCTGGACCATACAGGAGCACAATATTTTGCTGGAGCATACACCATTGCAAGCATGGTGGTTCTGAGCACTTTAAAGTTGGCAGTCCATGCCATGCTGGCTAAACACCTTAAGGCAACTACCTGTGCAGAGACTTTACTGTTGACCTTCTGAATATGATATTTACAGGTAAGGAAACAGTCTTATGTGACTCCTAAGTAGGTTGGGGCATGCTCATGGGGAAGGATATAGTTGCCTACTCTGATATACAATGTGCTCTTGTCTTGAGGATTGTCCAGGTAGAAGAGTGATGATACTGATTTATTGATGCTCAACTTTATGTGCAACTTAGTGAGGCAGTCAGCAGTGAGTTCCATGTCAGTACTCAGTGTCTTCTCCAGATCCATCATATCTATTCCTTGGGCTACTATGGCAACATCATCAGCGTACATGTATCACTTAGATGTCGTGTGCAGGAGATCTGAGGTATGTGGATTGAAAAGTATTGGTGTTAGCACTGACCCTAGGGGGGCTCCATCCTTCAGAGTTCATACTCTACTTTTTTCTCCTTGGCTGGTAGTGAGTTTGAATGATCTACTGGAGATCATGTTCATGATGAAAATGAATAGTTTGTGGTCAGATATCATAGAGTACAGTTTATATTTGAGGACTTGGTGTCATATAGTGTCATAGGCAGCTCTAAGGGTAATAAAGACTGCACCTGTTTTCTGCCTCATTTCAGATCCGTTTTCTATGGCAGATATAAGTAATGTAACTTGGTCAGTGGTACATCACTTTTTTCCAAAATCCATCTTTGTTTTTTTGGGAACTGGTGGTCAACGATATTCTCTATTCTAGCCAGCTGGCTGCTTTCTGTTATGGTTGGGGAAGGAGAGGCACAGTATGGAGTGGAGGTTCAGGGTACAGACAGCAGTGCACAAAATATAGTGGGGCTTAGAGGAAAGACTAGGGGAATTGGCAGATAACATCTGAGAGAGCCCCTAAACAAGTTTTCTGCTAACCAGTTCCATATTGGCTCAGGATGGTTGTCTGGTGGAGGGTACAGAGGATAGACTCAGAGCAAAGAATAGGTGGATGGGGTAAGAGTAGAATGCAAAAAATAGAGCATATTCAAGCTATAGACAGCAAAAGGCGAAGAGCTTACAGAAGCGTGGAAGCTTTGTGAAAGAACAGGGTGTGGAGAAGGGAAGCAGGAAAGTAGGAAGAGCATGGAGTGAACAATGTATAGGAACAGAGTTGGAGAATAACCTACATGTAATAGAACTTCATGAGCATACTCTGAGAATTGTTTGAACGCCATGTGATGGGGGTTCCCGAGAACCTAGATATGGAAACTACAACACGGAAGGGGTGAGTAAGAACCAAGGAGCAAGACAGAAAAAGGACTAGATGGGAGATGAACTCTGGGAATGGAAAATTCCAAGGGAGTGGGTTACAGGTGGAAAACATATCTGTAGGGAAGAGAGACATGGGGGAAAAAAACTGAGTGAAGAGGTATTTTGAGGAGGACCCCAAAACCCAAAGGAGATGCACAGTATTTCATATTTTTTGTTAATTTAATATATTAGTGTTAAAATATTCTACAATATCACACTTGTGTGCCTGGAGAGGGAAGCTGAAGCTAGTCACAGAACTGCCGTGTTCCTTAGGGGAATGACAGTATGAAGAGGTGGATCACCTGTTTTATTGGAAAAGAGCAAGAACACAACCAATAATGGCACTGTCTGCAGAATGTTTAACTGGTTTCTGCGTTTAAAGGGAACTGCATGTTCACTGAGCCCCAAGATTTTCAGTGCATGTGTATTATTTACAGGGCTACCATCAGCTTCAATTTAGTCAGCTTACACTACCAGAAGTTGCTGCCCCTGGGCCTCACCTGCGGGTGTTTCCATATGTTTTCATGTACTTTTAACTGTTTTTCCCCTTTCCTTTTTGTATGGGTCTTGCACATAACAAATGACAGGGGAAATTTTGACTGAATGTTCAGGAGAAATGGTAAAAATGACACTGCTGTCAAGTGCACAGAGTAAACAAGGCGGGGGGAATCACTTTCCCCTGTAATCTTTCAGTTCTAGTAATCCTAGATGATGCTTGTAACAATAGCAAGTAAACATTTTTTCTAACAGAAATGTGATTTCTTTTTTAGTTGACAGTGTCCCTTTAATAGAACATAATTTGCCACTGACAACTTATTTTGGAATTCAAGATAAATAGCAAGCAGGCTTCGTGTTGTATTTTTTTCCTGCTTACACGTCTGAAATCTTGGTTTAAAATATGCTATAATTCAGGAACTTGCACTTATTATTTCAGAATTTGCCAAGGAAGAACCCTGAGATGCCAGCTTCCTAGTAGATCATTATACATTGTCTGGGCTGCACACAGCCTTTCTATTTCTGTATCCCAAACTCTGAGTCTGTGATGAAAGGGTTTAAACAGAAACATTATTCATTTTATTGGTCAGTGAATGGAGTAAAACCAGTGCATCTGCATGCTCTTGTAGATGGAACAGGGAACTAAGGATCAGATTTCCTGAGTTCTGTTGATTTTTCTCTGTGAGCTTGGGGGTGCAAGTCTGTTAACTTCCCTCTCTCACTTTCCTCTTGGGTAAAATTAGGTTTATATGTACCTCACAGGGAGGTCTGAAGACATTGCTGTAAAGTGTTCATGAGATAATAAAGGACAAATTAATGATTGTTGGTAGGGAATGGGTCATGGGGAATGGGTGAGTTATGGCTAGGATCTGTGCAGCATTATAGAGGACATCAGTTTGTCCTTTGGTTAGTATTGGGCCATTTGAGTGATATAAACAGTTGTAAAGTTTGGGAATACAGTTTAGGCTGAACCTTCTGACACTGTAGATTTGGGCTGTCACTAACCTACCTGTGAGGGTGAAGGTTGCATCCCTACTGTTGGTGCTGGGTGCCTGGTGGAAGTTAAGAGTTCAGTGCTGTACTCTACTCCAGGTCTGTCTGTCCCAAGTTCTACACACGCTGAGCCCCTGCCATTTCACAAAGGGGAAGACTTAGGCACAGAGTTTTTTTCAGAGTAACACTAGAAAAGCTGACCTTGGAGTAGAACCTGGAGATCTTGAATCCCAGTCCATTGCTATGACTAGTCCACCACGTTTTCTGTGAAGCTCTGTGGAGAGCTTAACCCAGCCGTCCTGCTTGGAAAGGAGTCATGTGGACCTGAAGGCTTATGTGGGATCAGAGATCCTGCTGCTGACCTCTGCCTACCATAACTTGAATTCAAGCAGGTTCCTGCATTCCTGGTGGGGACTCAGCTTGCAGTGGGGGTTCAGAGAGACAGAGGGTGAAAGGATGGTAAGTGATGGCTCCATGGCTTCAGCCAGAAGAGACCAGACTGCAGGTCCTTATAGCAGCCAGTTCTTGGGCTTGTCCCTTCCAACCTGTACCTCTTCTTCCCGTAGGCCAGCTGCACTTGTTCTTTTTTATTTCTTCACGATGGGAAGCCATAGGATCAGCGCTCCTTCTATCTGGGACAGTGGTTTTTCAGCCTTTCTAGATTCAAAGTACCTCTTTTTAGACTTATGGTGTCCTCCATAATTTTTTTGTGAACTGAGTAGCACTTCATTTAAAAAAACTAACATTTATTACAGTTTTTACCTCTTTGCAGAGGGGCTGGTTGGGGTGGGGTAACAGCCAGGCAGGGATAAGCCTGAGCCTCCGCTTATCTGCTTATCTCCTTGTACCTCAAGACACCCTTCAAAGGATCACCCAGCACCCTGTCTGAAAGCCCTGTTCTTGAGATCTCTTGAGTGTATATTAACAACCTTTGAAGCAGTAGGACATTGACTGCCAAGGTCCTCCTGCTTTACCTGGGAAAATTAGGATGTTATGTCTTGTGTTGTGTCAGGGTTGACTGGGTAGCTTTGCTAAGAGATTAGACAATGGATTTGTATTGGATGGTTTGGATAGGGATGATCCTGCCTCAGGCAGGGGGTTGGATGAAATGACTCCTGGAGATCCCTTCCAGCCCCATTTCTCTATGAGGCTCTGTATGTTGTATGTATCTGCACATAATTTGGACATGGGAACAACAAATGGCCAGAGGCCATTTTCTAAAAATATCAGGATTCAAGTAACAGGTTACTTTAAAATAACAGGTTACAGAATAACGGGTCTGTCAGCTTTCCTTGTCTTCTGAGGACCTGAAGGGACTTGTACACAAATAAATTAGACATTTTGGACCCCAGGAAGAAGTTAGGAAGTGTCATGAAACACTGGAGAAAATGAGGCATAAAAAGACAAAGGGATTGGTTTAGGAATGCATACTGAGTTAGCAGCTTTATTGGGAATACAATGTGGGGGTCTTGAGTCTCATTCCCCACCACAGAAAGACTGAGCTACATTATTTGTCATGTTTCAGTGCAAGAGAGTTATCAGTAGAACTTAGCAAAATTCAGCATTTCCATTCTATGGGATACTTTTTTGTAGAATGAAATCTTCTAAAGATAGACTTACAATGTAGAAACGTTTAATTGTGACATTATCTAAATGTTTATTTGAAATCAAAATTCTGAACTGAAATATTTTGTTTGTTGAACTGTCCCAGGATGCTTTGTTGGCATCAGCTCAATATGGAACATATTTGCACCTGTGGCATGTTGCCTCCAGAGAATTAGACTGTGAGCCAGGGGTCTTCATTTCCCCTGTGGGCCAGATTACTTGGCTGGACTTTTGTTCAACAAATTTAGATATCCTAATCTGGGCTGAACCTACCTGAAATAAAATATTTCTTTTTTGATTTTTCTCAGAGAAAAATAAGTAAAAAAAAAAATCTTTCCACAGAAAATTTAAAGTGCCTAAAGACTGTGCGTTCCATAAAAAAAATAATAATTTGGATGGAACATTTCTGGCCAATTCGATTTATCAGTTTGATAGATTCCTTCCTAATTTGGAAGTCAGGAAATACCCTTCTCTTCACTTCTTACCTCCTGGCACATATAAAGGATGGGATGAGACTCCTCTTCAGGCATGGAACTGCTCATCACTGCTCCAGCCTCCTTGCCATATGGGTTTTATTGCATTTGTTCTTGCTTGTGAGTAGTGTTCATCAGGGTTAAAAGCCTCACTTGAGATGCTGAATCTGGGAGGGCAGATTCAATTTCCAGCATTTCCACTACCTTCTCGATCCCATCATTGTCAGACGTGGTGGTTTCAGTGGTCCAGCCTTATCGCTTGTAGAGGTAATTGGGGCTATTGATGCCCCTGATAATCTGAATTTCTGGATTATGGACCAATTATCACTTTTTTCATTGACTTTCCACTTTGCTGTGATTCAGCAGACATGGTTTGGTTACTTTACTCTTCCCTTCCTCTCATTTCCTTCTCATCCTCTTCCCTTTATTTTATTCTGAGCAGAAAACCAGTGACATTAACAGAAAGCGCATGGCACTGGGGATAGTCTATACTCACTGTAGCCCAGCAAGGGGAGCTCACACACAGTTTTTTAGTTGACACTTCAGAATGGTGGCTTCAAATAAAAATTCCATAAAAGGTAGGATAAGGTATGTGTCTATATTACCACTTCAGGTATTTATATTTGGGTAACTACTTGATTGGGTTGGAGCTGGGCTTAAGTTGAGTATTTCTTCCTTTTCATTTGAGAGGCATGAGCGAGACTGCTTCCTCAATATCCATTGTGGTAACTTCTAGCTGTGAATAATAGTGGTTAAGATGTCTGAAGGAAGGCTGAGCTAGAGATTTCTTGTCATATTGTTCTTTGGTTGTTGTGTTTTTCTCTCTCAAGCTAAATGGAATTTTCTTTACTGAGAGTAGAACTACTTGTGGCGCTGTCCTTTCCTCTTCTAAGGGCTTCTAAAGTCATACCCAGATCTTAAGGCTTAAAGGAAAGACAAGAGCACTCTGCTCCCAGCATCCAGCCACCTGGCACTTACTAGGAGCAGAGAGTCAGACTGCATGAGAAGAAAGTGTTTGATCTTGCTTTGAAGTTCCCTTGAGATTCACTATCTGGAGAGACAAGCAGAGAATCCAGGGAATGGACCCAGAGAATGCTGGTCCCCAAGCAGACAGATGATCACGCAAAGAGCTGGGGCTGCTTCTCCTGTATTAAGGTTGCAGAGCTTGGTCTATTCCAGCTGCTAAGGGAAATGTATTTCCACTGATCTGTGTTGAAGCTTTAAAGAATCATGTGGTTTAAACATCAGGCAACCTAGGTTAAAATTGAACTGAGGTTCCATGTGGAATAGCTTGCTGATTTTAACTTATTCTAGTGGGCATTTTTGCCCACAGTCCTTGGCCTTCCGCTGATTTGTCTGAATTGTGTTGTTTTCTGGGTTAGGGACAGAAGTTACACATAAACCAGTTTAAATGATCAGAAACCAATTTAAACCTGTAATAGAGCAGAAGTTCAGTGTACATAAACTGCTTTCAAAATGGCTGGAACTGGTTTAAGATAAACCTGGTTGAATGTACTATCAGACTTAACTGATTTAGGTCAAGCTGTTTTATGGAACTTCTGTTCCAGACCCCTTCCTGGTTCAAGTTAACTCGCAGTCCCCCAGAATCCCAGGATACTTTGCAGCTGGCCTGTGCTGCCTGCTTCAGAGAGCAGGGCTGGCAGCACTATCACTGCTCTGGCTGGCTGAGAAGTGGGTGGGGGTGGGAAATCCAGCTCCAGACTGCAGCCAGGTCTGCCTGTCAGGGGAGGAGCAGCCCCTGCCAGGCTTTTCCCCCCACCCGCCACTGCAGTGGAGGAAGGTGGGTGGCCAGACCCTGGGGCCAGGCATGCAGAATGAGGCAGAGGGTGAGGGGGGGCTTTAAGCCTGGGCTGCTGCACACCTGCCAAGCAGACTCCTGCTGGGGTCCTGTGTGGGTAAGGGACCCCTCCTTTCCCCTTCCCTCCCCTCCAACTCAGCATGCTGGCCTGTGTTGGGGTCTGGCCACAGCTTTCTCTCAGCTTGACTTGCCATTTCAATATTTGTAGGTTAAAAAGGAGAGAGATGGGAGTGGAGTAGCTGAGGTAGGGGGATGATACAGCTGTTAGGCAGCACAACCTAGGTTTTGAAATGGGGAGTGGGAGAGTGAGTTGCCCTGGGCTAAGCTACTGTATTTACCTGAATCTAAGATTACTTCAAATTTTAAGACAATCCCCCAATAATTAGATTCTATATATGGAAAATTATAATTTTTCTATGCATAGAATATAATTATTGGAGGGTCGTGTAAAATGTATTCCTCCCTCCCTCCCCCATCCTGCTTTTGTGGGCAGGGAAAGCAACAGGTGGGGGTCAGAGGGCCAGCCTCCCAACCTTACCCTCCCTGCCTGCCCTGTGCCTGTGCCTGATTCCCTGCTGCCTGTCTGTCCTGCTGCCTATCCCTGCTACCACCTGCCCCCTGCCTCCCTGCCACATGCCCCACCCTATGCCTGACCCCTTGATGCCTGTCCCCTGGTGCCTGCCTCCACTACCACCTGCTCCCCTGTGCCTTACCACCTGATGCATGTGCCTGGCTCTGTTGCCTGTATCCTCTGGTATCTGTCCCCTCCATCCCCTGTTGCCTGCACCTTCCTGCCACGTACCTCCAGCTCTGGCTCTGGGGCAGTCAGTGGCAGCAGCCTTGGCCCAGCGTGGCCAGGCAGAAGCAACAGTGGCAGCTTCGAGCCTGGTGGGGTTTGGACTGGAGCCTGAACTGAAGGTAGGCAGGGGGGAGGATGTTGCACAGTGTATTTCCCACTCCCACTTCACAGTATCTCCCATGCTCCTTCTCTCCTGCTGCCTGAGCCACCCTGGCCTGGGGCAGGCAGGATCTCTGCTCTGGCTTTGGCCCTGGGCTCAGTCCTGGGACCAAAGCTGAAAGTGAGCCACCACCTGCTCCAGGCCAGTGGTTGCATCTAAGATGAGGCATTTTCCACCCCATGTTCCTTGAGGGGAAAAGAACTTCATCTTGGATTCAAGTAAATAGGGTACTATTCTCTCTCTCTCTCTGTGATATGGTCTCCTTTAATCCTTGTGCTGCAAAGGTTAGTTATTGCTGCGACTATGTGAGGGGAGGGGAGGGGTTTCTGCTGGCATGAGGGAAGAACCATTCAGTGGAAAAGTAATTATTGATCAGTGGCTCCCATCCTCCAAGTGTTTTGTATTGATCCATCTCCCACTGTGGGTCAAGCCCTCCGCTTTTAATAAGCTAATTCTCAGATAAACATCTCTGCAGGGACACTTCCGTCTACAGATGGCAAGAAAAAAGCATTTGACTTACTTGGGAAAGCCTGAATAACTATCATAGGAATGCTTTTGTGCCCATACATGTGATGCCCCTGGGGGAAAGAATGGCTTGCTGTGATTTTGGACATCCTTGTTCTAAAAGTGCCTCATCCAAATTAGAACTAATTAATCTATATCCTCAGTGTCTTGGTGAGACCAAGGACTTCATGGGTCACAGAAATTTGGTCCTAGAGAAGGGCTGCCTGGGGCAGGTTTAAGGTACACTGAAGGGAGAAAGGTGGAGGAAGGTAGGACCCTTGCAAGGCTTTAATTGCTCCTTGTGCTCAAATGTAACAGAGTGCTGAAAATGCCTTTCAGGTGCACCTGTCTTATAATATGGGATCAAGAGATCACCCAAGGAAGTGTAAAAGACCATATCCTAAAATGAAGTGAAGAAATAATGTAAATGCAGTGCATCATCAACACACTGCAGCAGGATAACTGTTCACTAGTATCACTAACATAATATCCTTTTGAAAACCCTATAAGATGTGAAGGTCCTATGGAAGGTCCAACTAGCTATGATGTCCAGTTAGGAGGTTTTTGATAGTAGTTCTCTTTCTGTCTTATCCTCCCTGGGAGCCAGGTTGCTGCTATCTGCTGTGCCTGGTTGGGAATACGCCACCTTGCTGTTTCTCTCTGTTTTTTCCTTCTTTACACAGCGCAATGATACCTAATATAATCTTTATTTATATAGGGACTTTTTATAGCCATACCTGAAGTGGTATTAAAATATAGGACTTTAACTTATTCAGTGGCATTTGCAGCAAAGAATGTAATAATATGAATATAGTGTTCTATAGCTAGAGCTCATAGGTAAATTGGGTGGCTCATAAAGGCCATAACTGATAAGATGGTATGAGCATGGATCCTGGCTAGCATGAATGGAATGAGGAAGAGAAACCAAAACTGTAAGGGGATGGGCATGAACTGAATAGCTGCTGGAACTGAGATTAAATTTTATGGCGTAGTTTTGGAGAGCTGAAGGATTATTAAGATTTTATGCCTTTCTCTAAAGCAACCAGCTGTGGGTGGGGATACAAGAAGTTGGACAGTTGATTTGCATGAACATGGCAGAAGGCAGGATGCTGGATTGGAGAGATGAAAAGCCTGTACTAGTACAGCAGAATTCACACAGTTCTCCCATCTAGGGACTTTGTCAATTTAGCCAAAATCTCTGCATAGTTAGTAAGGGGTGTAGTATGTCTCTGAGAAACATCAACACTAAATTGCTGGAAAAATAAGAGTTATGCGAAGTCCTGTTTGTGGGTTTGAATAGTATACTTAGTTATATGCTCTGCTTTAGGGCCTTTCATGAAAATCTACGGTAAGATCCTGTATAAACTGAAGTTGATCAGAACTCCCCTGGATGTCAATGAAGACAGGATTGTTTTCCCTATCCTTTGGTTAATATGTAACCAGTAGTGTCCACCAGCAAGGCCACATAAGACCTCTATTTCTCCAATTCAATATGCCTGAAAAAAGATGGAAATTCAGGGGGACTGTCAATTATTGCAGCACAATCCATGCATATTATCGTGGATCTTGAAAGAACTTCTAGCTACTGACCAAATATCAGCTGTTAAAACTGAAGGCTTGTTTGCTACCTATTGGAACAGTGCTTGGAATCACACTCTTTCAGCTATTCCCTTTCTAGTGGCTCCTCTTGGTTCCTGGATTCAATGTACCGTATCATTATCTGTGTTTTGGTAGTGTTGGAGTGATGCTGTAGCTGTGATGGGCCAGGAATTATGTGAGAGACAAGGATTGTTGTAGGTGGCATCCTTTACTGAACCAACTGCATGCTTGGGATGAAGTTAGACGAGCTTTGAATGCAAGGAGACCTAATGAAAAGTGCCTTGCACTCAGAAGCTTGTCTAACTTCATCCCAACCATGCATTTGGTTCAATAAAGGCTATCACCCACAACAATCATCGCCTCTCACATAATTATCTAGAATTTCCCAAACTAACTTGTCCAAGAAAATATGTTTGAGACTGGCCAACACAGTGAGTAGGCCTGTGCAAAACAGCAAGTATTCGCTTTGGATTCAGCCAATTTGGAGGGACAGTGATTCAATTTGGTGATTTGAATCACTGTTCTGATTTGATTCAGTTGGTTCGGATTGAGAGATTCGGCACCGATTTGGAGATTCGGCCATAGAGTATAATGGGGAATCATTAAAATACCTTTAACTTTGACTTTTTTTTTGTGGATTTGGATGAAAAGAGCAGGGATGGTAGCCCCTTCTGAGGGGATGAAGCCTGCTAAGTTTCAAGGAGATAGGTGCAGGGGTTTCTGTGAAAGTGTACCTCAAACTGTTGAAAGTAAAACTTGTATCACTTGTGTGTGTTAAGGCAGAGTGGGATTGGAAGAGAACTCAGGGAAAGATCACAGTCACTGGCCAAATGTCAATATCAGAACAGTCTTTCTTCCCCCTCAGCCTTTTCCGTATATGGAAGATCACCCTCTCCCTCTTCTCAGTTTCTTTTGGCTGCAAGCCTTCTGAATCTCTCCAAATCTATTTGGAGGCTTCCGATTCGATACAGACCTTTTAATGGGTCTCCTGATTTGATTCAGAGATTTGGCTGCTGAATCAGGCTGAAATTCCTCTGAATCGAATTGGCTACCAAAGCTTTGCACAGCCCTCATAATGAGCATGACTCTTATGCATGACTGTGTTTCATAATTAGAAGCAAGTCAGCAGGAGTCACTCTGATGGTTCCTTACTGTGCCACCTGTTGTGTGTAGGGGTAAATGTGCCCATGAATGACCTGTTGCTGATTGGTGGGAGTGTATGTGTTTGCACATGCATGTGAGAGCTTGACAAATAGATCCTTGAGTTAGAGCAGAGACATAATCTTCCTCCAGGGTTTCCATCATCAGCTTGGGGAGCAATTAAAGAACAGCAGCAGACTCCTGCATTCAGACCTGCCTGTGTGTTGCTACAAGGCTGTCGCTGGTCATATGGGATACAAGACTTCCCTTTGCAAATATTTCACTCATAAGTAGTGAAAAAATAGGGTAATTTTGAGTGAAAATATTAATTAAAAAAAGAACCGTAGGCATTAGTCTTGCATAGGTGTCACTGCTTGCTGGTTAGTAAGTTCATCCCTGCTGCAGTTCATTCAGGACTTGGCCAGTAATTATACAGCATGTGTTCAGGGAGTGCAACTCTACACTGGGCTCCTCACTGGGTACATTACTTCCACTGGTTATTGATGACCTCATAACTTGCAAGTGGCAGAGAAGAGCAGAGCTCTGAGTGAGTTATGAAAGGCCATCAATAACCAGTGGACAAAATATACCCAGAGTGGCCCACTTTATCTCCTGTAAATACAGCACCCATTTTTAATCTGTATGAATGGGACTTGGAGTCTTTTTGTTTTAAAATTTTAAGTACAGGATTGAACAGGGTTTGCTGCTTTCATGTCAGTGTCCCACCTACAGGGAAGGAGAGATGGAGAAAAGCTTAAGAGGGGAAAAAGCATGGACTGGGTTATATGAGCAAGAGTGGGTGTTGGGGAGCCTGTTCCCCACTCAGCTCCACAATCACAGAGCTGGGCAAGGAACAGGCTCTCTAGCCCCTGCCCCACAATTGCGAAGTGGGGACTGGGACCGGTCCTGGTCAGGAGCGGGTCCCAACCCCGTGCTCTGATTGGACGATAGAGGTGTGGGGCTTGGAAAGACCTGCAGGGGAGGGGAAGGTCCCAGCCCCCTGGTGGGGCAGCTAGTAGCAAGACCCTGGCTGGGTGCGGATTCCCTGCCCAGCCAGGTGCTTACTGTGAGCTTCCCCACCAGAGGTGTGGCACCTGCCCCTCCCTTGTAGCTTTTTCCA
>NW_017728947.1:78080102-78095443 GCF_001723895.1 Crocodylus porosus
GCCCCCTGGTGGGGCAGCTAGTAGCAAGACCCTGGCTGGGTGCAGATTCCCTGCCCAGCCAGGTGCTTACTGTGAGCTTCCCCACCAGAGGTGTGGCACCTGCCCCTCCCTTGTAGCTTTTTCCAAGTCCCCTGCCCCTGATCGGGGAGCCAGGGCAAGGAGCTCCCTGCTGCTAGGGCAGGGGGACATTGTCCCTGCCTGGGCTCCAGTGGTGGAGCCCACCCTGGCAGCAAGCAGCCCTCTGGGGGCAGGGAGCAGTGTCCCAACCCCTACCAGGAGACAGCTGTCTCCTTACTCCATGCTCCCTGCTCGCCCCTGGGTTACCAGCTGGGGGGAGCTTAGAGCTCCCCCTGGTGGCTGCAGGGGGACAGTGCAGGGATGGGAACAGATTACTGCCATGAGCAACAAATCTGCTCCCCAGTCTGTGTATGTATAGACGCCTGCCCTGGGAGCATTTACTGGGTACATCTGCACATGCTTCCATGGTGTCTTTAGGAAGTACTGTGCCAGTGGTGCATGGTTATTTTTAGCCACTACATCACCATAGTGATGCACTATAGTAGGGGTGGGCAAAATGTGGCCTGAAGGATGGATGCAGCTCACCAGGCCGTTCTATCTGGCCTTCAGGACCCCTAAAAAATTTAGCAAATTAATATTTATCTGCCCCTGGATGCCTGTTATGTGGCTCTCGATGGCTTGCTAAAACTCAGTAAGTGGCCCTCTGCCCAAAATAATTGCACGTCCCTGCACTATAGTGAGGGAACTCATCACTATGGCGACATAGCTGCAGTGTCACAGTTTTTGCTTGCTGATGCTACATCCCCATAGCATGTTGCGCCTACTGTTGAGTAGCTTACTCATGGGTAAACTGATTCTCAATCAAATGCACATGTAGACACCCACTGAGGAGAAAGTGAGAGAGAGACTGGAGAGTCAATGCATTGGTAAACAACTCTATGGGCACAGAAACACAGAAATGAAGCAAAGCCCTGACTGAGGGAGATGCACACTGCTAATGTTTCCTTATATTTTGTTAATTGTTTTTTACCTGCCAGGACTTTTACCAAATCTAGGACTTCATAGTTCCCCTCATGACAGTAGCTCATGTCCTTCATTATAGCATCGAAGGCAGACCATCCATCTAAGATGACCTGTATATGGGAGGTTGCCTTAGATATGAGCAATGCTGTGAGCTGTCACCAAGGAAATAAAGAATTCTCAGCTTGGCAACTGAGTGAAAAAGGAAACAATTCTGTGTTTTGTTTTGTGACAAAATCATTGTCTAATGTGGCTACTGACAACTTCACAATCTGATTAGGGCTAGGGGCAGGTTCTGTACTTCTGGAACACAGACCCTTCTCAGCTGAGCTAAAGGAGAACCTTGATTTTCTGCTAGTAGTGCAGGGCCTAGTGTAGACAGCATTGTACTGACCTGAATCAAAGCAATGGTGACATACCTGCCATCTATTTCTTTTGGTATTTTTATATGTAGAAATGTATTTGTAACTTTTAAACTGCTAAGTAACATATAGTATTGGTCATACACTTCATTTGCCGAGCAGACATGACATCAGAATGACGGTGGAACTTTGAAGTCTAAGTACCAAAGTCAGTCACTTACACATTGCTAACTGAGGAGCACAACTCCTAAATTCTTTAAAACAGGGGTTCTCAACCTTTTTTAGTCTAAGTAGCCCAGGCAGCTGGACACTGAGTGGGGTTTGGGGGGCGGGGGTAGCACGTGGCTGGATGCTGAGCGGTGGGGCGTGGCATGCGGCTGGGTGCCGAGCAGGGAGGTGGGGATGGAGCACCTCCACCTCCCAGGAGCAGGGCTGGGGTGGGTTGAGGGGAGCAATGCCCCTCTGCGGGGTGGGGAACCCCACCGGGGTGGTGTGTGGCAGCGCTGGTTGCCGCGTGCAAACTTCCCCTCCCTGCAGGGGGTACTGCTGCCCTCACCTGGCCCTGCTCCTGGGAGGTGGTGGTGTTCTGTCCCCGCCTGCCCACGCGTACCCGCTAGGACCAGTCCATATACCCACAGGGGTATGCATACCTTCAGCTGCCAACCCCTGCCTTAAAAAATCTGGGCCTTGGGAGTTAAAATCATATTGGCAACTGTGAATGTAGATGTGGATACCTATTTGCTTCTGAGCAGAGCAAATCCTAAGTGCCTGAAAAGCTCTGGACCTATGTCACTTGGGTTTTTTGGAGAATGTCAGCAATAATGACTCTGCAGCTCTGTTTCCATACTTTAGAAGCAAGCTAATATCAAATCTCTACCTCCCAGAGTGTTGAGAGACTTAATATGTGATTGAGATTTAAGATCTTGTGGACATGAACACACAAACAATTTACCATGGGGTAAGGCAGTCCTCTTTCAGCAAGGGCTAGGCTGCTGAAGTTGACTTTATTTTAGTATGGGACACAAGCCTGCATATGGACAGATATTGCAGAACAGCTGACATGCAGTAATGTCCCTTTTGCCTTCCGGTAAATCATTTGTATGTCCAGACCTTAAAGTATGGAGATAAGACATTACATTCAATACTCAGTTGGGATTCAATATTAGCCCCCTTTTTATAGAAGGGAAATGGAGTGACAAGAATGTTAAGGCTGCCTTTCCTGAAAGAACCTAAGTTCTTTCGTTAGTTATGGAGCAGTGATGTTTAGTAATGTCCTGTCCCTTTTAACTTGCTGTAATTCATCCATGCCCTTAGTGGCATTTCATGGTACTTACTGGGCATGTCTGCATGTGCTGTTAATTTGCAGTAGGCTTACTGTGCAGTAAAATATTGCGTAGTAAATCTTCTCCGGGAGCACATCTATACATGCTCTGTTGGGAGCAGATTAACTTCCAATAGGAGCAGCCTGGTACATGGATGGTCTTGCCCTGCTCTGCCCCCTGCAGCAGCCAGGGGGAGCTCTAGGCTCCCCTGGGTACTAGCCTGGGGGCTGGCAAGGGGCATGGGGCTGGTCCTAATGTACACAGGGCCAGGAGAGCTCTGCTGGCTGCATCATCAGGTGTTTTCTGGCCCTGTACACTTTGGGATTGGATCTGATGTGCAGGGAGTGAGGAGACAGCTTTCTGTAGTGGGCAGAGCTCTCCTGGCTCTGTGCCATCAGGACACACAGCTGCCAACGAGCCCCCTGCTGGGCAGAGCTTTCTTGCCCAGTAAGGTGGGGAGGTGTTGCTATAAGCTATCCTGGGTGTGGGGCAGCTGCTGGTGAGCCTCCTGCCAGGCAGGGGGCACAGGGCTCACTGGCAGCTGCTCTGTTTGGCACAGAGCTAGCTGCTTTAGGGAGTGGGCAGGGACTGGGAACCCAGCCCCCACTTGTCCCCTGGAGTATTTACAGGTACTAGCTAACTGCGCAGTAGCCTAATTTACTGTGCAATAAATGTCCTGCATGTGTAGCTGATGATGCTTTACTGCATAGTAGATCAGTCTACTGCTCAGTAAAGCATCTCATGTAGACACACTCGCTAAGTCTGATTGTTCCCATCTCCACCCACTTGAGGCCTAGGATTCTTGTATCTCAGACTCTGTCTTCCTGACTTTTTCCCATTTGGTATTAAGAGGCTTTTGCATCAGAGAGAGATGGTGTACAAACAAGCTACAATTGACCTTTTAAACAAAAAAACCAAACCCCATTGCATGTTTTGAACATGAAGAGACAGCAGACAAGTTTTTGGCTTGAGGCAGAAGATGGAGAAGAAAAGCATGGATAAATATCAGAAGAGCTGGAATAAAGAACACAGCCTTGCAACACAGAGCAGGGTAGACAAAAACTCATCTGTTTGTTTTGTCCATATGTCTGACACATTGTAAGACTTTTTGTAGCAGGAATCTTTCCTTTGTGGAGGGCAGGGAAGAAATGTGCCTATGGTTTATTTATTGAATATACATTTATTTTTGCAGTTTTCAGATACTAATTTTGGGAACCCACTGGTACCCAGAGGTCTTTACGGATCTCCGCCTATATTTATCAGCATCATATCAAGGGCTGGTGACTAGCACCCACCTAAGAGCTTCTAGAGGATTTGGCCCACCTATGGGAAAGGGAAGGTTTGGGAGCTCAGAAATGAGCTGCCAGAAAGATGCACTTAATTAGTGTGTCATGTAGGTGCTTCAGCCTGTTCCCGGTCCAGCCCAGCCCAGCCCAATTTCCGACCCACTTGGTGAGTGGTAGAGTTGTTGCGTCCATTCTTTCTAGGAGGATTTTCAAATGGAAGCCAAATAATCATTTTGATCCTGTATTTGGAGGGCAGGGAGGGGACATAATTTACTAAATCTCTGGATGGATCAGCGCTTCACAGAAATACTGTTATAGTTTTAGATAGGAAGTGAGGGTGAGCAAGCTAAGTGAACCACTCTATTCAGCACTGGTGAGGCCACATCTGGAGTACTGTGTCCAGTTTTGGGCCCCCCAGAACAGAAGGGATGTGGACAAATCGGAGAGAGTACAGCAAGGGGCAGTGAAAATGTTTAGAGGGCTGGGGAATGTGATTTATGAGGAGAGGCTGAGGGAACTGGGCTTATTGGCTAGGGACAGAAATTACACATAAACTAGTTTAAGTGATCAGAAACTGATTTAAACCTGTAACATAATAGATGTTCAGTGCACATAAACCAGTTTCAAAATGGCTGAAACAGGTTTAAAATAAACCTGGTTGAATACACTTAACTGATTTGGGTCCAACTGGTTTATGCAAGGTCTGTCCCAGACTCCTTCCTGGTTTAAGTTAAACCAGAGTCCCCCAGCATCCCAGATGCTTTACAGCCCTGGGTGGGGCTGTCTGCTCCAGAGAACAGGGCTGCCCTGCCTCTCTGCTCCCTAGCCAGAGCTCCAATGGAGACTGCAGGCACAGCAGGGCCTGCCTGGCTTCCCTCTGTCCCCCCACCTTGCTGCTGACTGCTTAAGCAGAGATCCCTGCCCCTTCATCCCTCCTATCTCCCACAGGACAGACCCCAGCCCACAGACCCTAGACATGTCTATGCTAGCTCATGCTGAGAAGTGTGTGTGTCTCCAATTTAACTGGGACAGGCAGACAGAACAGTGTCTGCTTAGGGCTTTTTGGAGCTAATCAACAGGTCAGCTGGTGATGTCCCTCCAGTCCTTCATTAGAAAAAGCAGTTTAAGAACAGCTTGAACTAATGAGAGAGGCTTTTGTTTTCTTGATGAGCTGATAAATGCTGTGTTTTCAGCTCCCTTCTTGCTCCCTTGCCTGTCAGTTTGCTGCAGACAGAATGAAGAAGCAGGGAGAGGGAGACTGAAAAGCTCAGTATCATCAACAGATGCATGCACTGCACACACCCCTCTTTGCCTCAGAGTGGTAGCCTGGGGCTGGGGGCTGGCAACATTCTTGCCCCTTGAGCAGAAAGCAGGGAAAAGCCTGGGGCTTTGCAGGCAGGGTGGGGGTTTAAACCCCTCCCTAATAAGAGGTCCTGCCAGGGTCTGGCCATGCCCCCCCTCAGCTCAGCGCTCTAGAAGGGAAGTGAGGGCTGCTGTAGCACCCCCTGGCTTCTAGACTGAGCCACTGCAGTCATGTGTCTATTTTCTCAGTCTAGAGGAAATGTCTGTAAAGTTGCAAACTGATTCATAGATTTCATAGACATTAGGGCTGGAAGGGACCTCATGAAATCATTGGGTCCAGCCCCCTGCCGAATGGGCAGGAAGTCCGCTGGGGTCAGATCACCCCAGAAAGATAAGCATCGAAGCATTTTTAAAAGTATCTGGAGTAGGTGCTTTCATCGCTTCGGGGTGGGGGGGAGTCTATTCCAGACCCTGGAGACTCAGATGGTAAAGAAGTTTTTCCTTATGTCCAGTCTAAAACAGTCTTCCAGCAGTTTGTGACCATTAGACCTTGTCCCTTGGGGTGCCCTGGTGAACAGACATTCTCCCACTTCCTGATGCATACCCCTTATATACTTATAGGCTGCCACCAAGTCACCCCTGAGCCTTTGCTTCTCCAAGCTGAAAAGTCCCATGTCTCTCAGCTTCTCCTCATGAGGCCTGTTCCCTTGACCTCTAATCATGTGCGTGGCTCTCCTCTGGACCCTCTCAAACTTCTCCACATCCTTTCTAAAGTGTTGAACCCAGAACTGAATGCAGTACTCCAGCTGCAGCCTCACCAAGGCTGAGTAAAGTGGCAGGATGACTTCTTGGCTCTTGCTTGAGATGCATCGGTAGATGCAAACTAGAGGTTTTTTTTGCTTTGCCAGCTGTGGCATCACATTGGTGGCTCATGTTTATCTTGTGGTCAATCATGGCTCCCAAGTCTCTTTTGGTCATGGTGCTAGTGAGTGTAGCACTGTCAAGCCTATCAGCATGATGTGGGTTTTTTCTCCCAAGGTGAAGCACCTTGCATTTCTCAGTGTTGAATTTCATCAAGTTTTGATCCGCCCACCTTGCAAGCCTGTCCAGGTCAGCCTGAATTGCCAGCCTATCCTCTAGCGTGACCGCACTTCCCCATAATTTGGTGTTGTCTGTGAACTTAGCCAGTCTGCTTCTGACACCTGAATCCAGATCATTTATGAATATATTAAAGAGTACCAGTCTGAGTACTGAGCCCTAGGGGATGCCACTGGTCACCATGTGCCCTGTTGGCTTGGTTCCATTGACTGTATTTTTTGGGTTTGACCACAGAGCCAGTTCCCCAGCCATTGGACCGTAAGGTTATCAAGGCCACAGTTCCCCAATTTTAACATGAGGATATCGTGGGAGACCAAGTCAAAGGATTTTTTGAAATCTAAATATATGACATCAACCTCTTCTCCTTTGTCCAGGTGATGTGTCACTTGGTCATAGAAGGAAATGAGGTTGGTCAGGCAAGACCTACCCGCAATGAAGCCATGTTGGTTATCTCTCAGAATGTTGCTTTCCATTACATTTTTGTTGATGGTTTCTTTGATGATTTTTTTCCAAAATCTTCCCAGGGATTGAGGTCAAACTGATTGGCCTGTAGTTCCCTGGATCTTCCTTCCTTCTTTTCTTGAAGGTAGGTTAGACTAACTTGCAAAGATTGAATCAGTTCAGGCTCAGGCTTTTTGAATATTTGTCCCTAGCCATTCAGAGTTAACTGATTTGTCCCAAACTGGTTTATGCAATGTCTGTCCCAGACCCTTTGCTGATTTAAGATAAACCAGAGTTCCCCAGCATCCCAGCATACTCTTGGGCTGAGCGGGGCTCTCTGTTCCACAGCAGGGCTGGCCCCTCCCCTCTGCTTCTGCCTGGCTTCTCCATACTAAACAGGGATTATTCCCCCCTGCCCCTCTGCTTTATGCAGACTATAGTCCCTGATGTGGGAGAGACAAAGGCAGACAGGCTTTTTGAAGCTAATCACCAGGTAGCTTAATGGCCTTCCTTGGAAAAGCTGTTGAGAAGAGCCCCTTCCTCCCCCTCTCTGCTAAGCACAAATTCCCCCCTCCCCTCTGCCTTTCTGAGAGTTGTCTGTGTATTAGCCAGCAGACCACATGGTGGGTCTGTGCTGAATCAACAGATAGTTGGTAATGTCTCTCTGTTTTCTTAATGGGGCAATAAATATTGAGATAAGGGTGATAAACACTGTTATCAGCTCCCCCTTCCCTCCCTGGGTTGCTTACCTGTCAGTTTGCTGCAGGGAGGGAGAGTGAAAAGCTCCTATGATTAGCAGATGTATGCACTGCACACCCCCCCTTGCTTCAGAGTGCTAGCCCAGGGCTGCAGGCTGGCAACACCCCTGCCCCTTGAGCAGCCAGTGAGAAAACCCTGGGACTGCAGGCAGTGTGGGGGTTCACACCCCTCCCTAATCAGAACCCTGCTGGAGGCCACACCCCCCTTAGTTTAGTTTTGTGCAAGGGCAGGGGGTGCTGCTCTAGCACCCCTCTCCCCCTTCACCCCCCAGCTTCCACCCTGAGCCACTGCAGGGATGTGCCTGAGTTTCCTCAGTCCAGAGGGATTGTCTGTAGGGTTGAAAACTGGTGCAGCCTGGCCAGGTTAGACTAACCTGCAAAGTTTGAATCAATTCAGGCTCAGGCTTTTTGAATGTCTGTCCCTAGTTGTGATGAAATTAGAGTTCACAGATCACCCTGATCTGAGGTCCAGGACAAGGCTGTATGTTCAGTCCTGGACCAGGAGCATATTTGAGATCAGGTTGATCTGTTAAACAACCAAGCCTCTAATAGAGCCTGGGGGGCAGTAGAGAGCTGGACTGTCTGGCTTTCTTAGAGGTACATGTGGCACATCTACCTTGTGCTAAGGGTTGGCAGCAACTGGAATTTTAAGGTTAGGAGGGGCCATTGTGATCATCTGCTGAGATATACATCCTGTATAACTCGGGCCACAGAATCACGTTGTGCAATTCCTGTGTCAAGCCCATAACTTCTGAATGAACTAGAGTATATTCTAATGTACCGAGAAACTACCTCAGAGGCTTTAAAATTCTAATAGCTGCACTGGGTCCATTAGTAGAAGAATAGGGAAAACCTACTGTGGTGTTGCACCAGTGCCCATCAGCTCACTCCCAGTTACTCTATATTGTCTATTTAGATTATAAGCTTTCAGAGCAAGGACTGCCTTTTTGTGTGTTTTTACAGGGCATGGCTTTACCAATGTAGCTGCACAGAGCATATAGGACTAGAAGGGGCCTCCTGGGTCATAAAGTCAAGTGGCCAGTTATGCCAGGCAACTCTGTTATATAATTTCCTTCATAAACTTAACAAGATTCATTTTAAAACCAGAGGTTTCTTTCCCTTAACTACTCCTGTTGGAAGACTGGTGGTTACAGAAATATTCCCCTAATTTCTAGCCTTAATTTATTCACAGACAGTTTATACCCATTTGTTCCCATGCCAACATTGTTCTTTAGCTTAAATAGCTCTTCTCTCCCCCCCCCCATGCATTTACAGAAAACAATCGTATCCCCTCTCAGCCTTTGTTTTGCTAGGCTAAGTGTGCCAAGCTTTTAGTCTCATCTCACAAAATAGGCTCTCTGTTCCCTTGATAATCCTAGTAGTCCTTCTCTGCATCTGTCCCAGTCTGAATTCATCTTTCTTGAACCTGGTTGACCCAAATTGTACTCGATATTTCAGATGAGGTCTCCCCAGTGCTTTGAACAATAGCATTAATACAATCCTTGGGACCTTAAGGTGGTACCATAATACAATTTACTATTAATAATAGGTTTAGAAGTTAATCCTGCCCTTCAAGATTCTGTACAATATTTCTGTAGTTTAAATCTCTGCTAAAACAAATCCTGTTTTTACTTAGGTGGTGATGTCTTGTCTTTATTGAGTTGGAGGGTCTGAGTGTGGTGGAACTCCCAATGGTCACTGATCACAATGGCACCACAGGTTACAGCTCTTCCTTCACGGATGCAAGCCCTAATTTTCAAACTAAAGTAGCAGATCCTTTGGCTTCAGAAGTATTATGCCTGCAAAATGTAACTAAGCAGTTCACATTTAATTTGGTAGAGGTGATGCCTGGTGTTTGTGCATGTAGGCATGCCTACCCTTTTTTGTTTGTGCACTCAATTTACATGGCCCCTTATTGGAATTGTATGGGCAAACCGGTTTGTGTGTGAATAATCATTTGGATCAGGGTAGGAGAACAACCTGTGGTATAGGTGCCACAAGTGACACAGGCAGCCTCTGTGTAGCATGTGGCTGATGAAGGATGAGACGAGCAGTATGGTGGCAGATAGGGTAGAAAGTAGAAAACAGAACAGCATATTGGGTAGGAAGCAAAGGGCAGGAAACAGGAAGTAGAGCAGCAGACTGGGGAGAAGGGGATTAGAGTGACACTTGGGGGTGGTGCAGGGCTAATTTTTGGCATGCCTGCCAAAAAAAGTTGGCCCCTACTGATTGAAATAACTGTCCAGCCATATGGATACAAAACGACCCCATTTAGGCATGTGTTCACTGTAGTTATACATGGAGGAACTCTTTGAGTGGTATTTGGGCCAGAACTCCTAGCCTTTTTGATGGCTGAGCCTGTTGCTATATCAAAGTGTAGTATTTTACTTGGGAACCTGCATATGGCTTGAGAAGCGCATGCTGGAATAAACATAGGTGCAAGTTTAAATGGTTAGACCTAATGTCAGATTCTGCATGCATGTAAAACCTTATATTGAAAGAAGCATTCATATTTGTCTTTCCTATTTCTGGTTTTCCAAGAGGGGGGAAAGCAAGGGAGTTCACTGCAAACAGCTCCATTGTGACTGAGAATGTAAATGCCCCGAGTTAGGAAATTCAGAATTACTTTTCCTACAGCACTGCTTCCTCTGCTTTCTCCTTTGTGTGCTATATTTGAGACATGCTGTGGCACCACTTACAGCAAATCTCTCATCTGTTTCTAGGGACAACTTACATTTGCAGAAGAAATCTTAAGTTTGTAATTCAATTTTAATGCAGAATGTTTCCTTGTATGTACTGTACGTTTAATGGAGAAGGGTTGGCAGGACACCTTTATCATATACAGGATGCCAAGTTGGCATTTCTTACCTCTCTGAGTAGTTTGCTGTGTAACTTTTTCCCTTTCCTTGATCTCTGCTTGAGTTTTGAAACTTTATTTGGAAAACAAAGAAATGCCAGGAGACAAGAAGCAGTTTTTCCACTACATGTTATAAAGTACCTTTCATCTTTATACGAGGAACAGAAATTCGATAATGGAAGACTTGCTAATGTAGCAGACAAAAGTGTAAAAAGAACATGTAGTTGGAAGTTGAAATTAGATAAATTCAGACTAGAAATAAGGTGCAACATTTTAACAGTGGGGCCAAGTGAGCACTGCAACAGCATATTAAGTGTTGTGTGACATTCTGCACTACTGGAAGTCTGTACCTACATTGGCTGGGATTTTTGTTGTTGTTGCTGTACTTCTCTTTGTGTCAGATTCTGACCCGAGTTACACCTGAGAGAAATTGGTCATTGTGGCTAGAAAACTCAGAAGAGGTGAGATTTGGGTCAGAGAATATCTGCCACAGATAATCTGTGAGAACTTGGGAAAATCACTTAAACTCTCTGTACCTCTCTTCTTTATTGTAAAGTAGGGATAATAGATGCCTGTGGCTTATGAGAATAGCATGTGGAAGATCTTGGGTACAATAGAGATGGGTCTATATAAGTCACAATAGCTTCTTCTGGTCTTAACATGTATATGTAGAGAATTCAGCTGTCAGTTCTTAGATCTGGAGTAATTAGGAAACTCCTGCCAGCACAATGATGGACAGAGTTGAACAAGATCATTATATACTTTTTGACTGTTTGTTGGAAGTGCGTGCATGTACAGAGGATGTGCCTGTATATTCTGTGGCTCAGGCTTGACCATCCTGCATCTCTAGGCGCCAAAGGAGAGAAAACTGTTGGCCAACACACCTGTTCATCGAAGCTTACTTAGCTTACTAAGACTTAATTCACCAGTACTCTAGTGACTCTGGATTTGCACTTGAGGGCAGAAAAAATCCTGTTTCCTCACTTGATTTTGTTTCCCATAAGGTATCTCCTCTGAATCTGAGGGAACCAGATAGCCCCAGCTGCCCTCTGTTTGCTTCCAAGAGAGTCAGGCTCCTTGAGGTTGCAGAAGTACAGCAACCCCTTCTGTGTTCATTATAGACTGTGTCCTTCCTACAGGGTCAGCCACGAAACTGAGGTGAATTCACATAGGAATAGCATAGTTTTGAAAAGGGGTCAAAACCTGTTGTCCATTTCTTGAAGTTCAGGTCTCCTGTGCCTCTTCCTTGGGTCTCAGACACCTGAGTCTGGGTTTTGGCCATTTCATACTCATATTACTGTGGTGTGGGGTTCACCTTTGCTGATTCTGTGGGCTGGGAAAAGTTCTTGGTTCCCTGAACTGCAGCCATGCAGAAAACTCTTCCTGCAGGTGCATGCCACCAGCCTTTCAGTGCGTGTCCAGACTAGCGTGCAAATGCAGTTTGGGGCATCATAAACCCTTTTGAGGTGCCGCAAACTGTGCATGCCACATGTTCATGCATTTGCCGCACTGCTAATTTGCAGTGTGGCAGGTTTTTTTGACACCAGGAGATCCTGATGTTAAAAAAAATTAAGTGCCAGAAAAAAGCGAGGCAGTGCACATGGCTGCAGTGTGCACTGCCTGAATCCAAAGCCTGGCTGGTCAGAGCCACTTTCCAGTTTACCAGCCTCCATGCACCTGGATCACTGCCGCTGCAGCACCGGGAGGCTCCCAGGCTCCCAGGTTAAGCTGCTGGAGCCAGCCTAGGTGCTAGCCCCAGCCTCCACTACTCACCCCACTTAAACCCTCACACAACTTGCTGTGTGCTAGAACACACATTCAGGGGCATTCCTTAGGGACAAGAAGCAGTAGAAAAATACGCGCTGCTACTGTTTGTCCCCAGAGAAATGCATGTTCCTGCTTGTGGGGGTGTACTCTGAGAGGCTAATTTGATAAACCCCATTACAGAGCCCGCTGAACTTCCCTGTAACAGCAATTAAACAAAGTGCAGAAAGTTTGAGGAGATAGCAAGTTAAATCTTAGTGCAATAACAATGTGGCACCATTCCACCATCTGCTTCCTTCATGATGTTAATTGCTTCCTTGTATTTGCTTATTTTAATTAGGAAAGGGCTCTTGATTAAAAAGAAGTGAAAAAGGGGACCAGGAGAAAAATAAGAGGGAATGGCAGGGCAAACAAAAGAAGGGATGTGGGCAGGGGGAAGGGGTAGGTATGTGGGGGTGGATTGAATGTACAGCCCAGTGCTCAGCAGCAGTCCTTCAATAACAAGTAAATACATGAGCTCCAGCATGCATGAGTGGCCCTCCATCAAGTGGTGTGTACAGCATAGCATCCTGAGTGACCTGACAGCACACAAATGCATCAATCAGTGATTGCGAGGGGTAGAGATATTTGGGAAGAAGAAAATCAGTTTCTTGTTCAGTTCTCCAGAATTTTGCTGTAATTCCCTCCCAGGCATTCGTGGGTGTTAGGTTGTCCACCCTCATTGCTGCTGCTTCGTGTTTCCCATTCTCAATAATACTCTAAGTGGAATGTACAGTAACTAGCCTTTCCCTTGTCTTAACTTCTCCTCCTTCCTGTTCCCCCTCCCCTTGAACCATTATCCTTCTGCATTAGGCTCATCCTGGAAGGCCTTCAATTTCTTGCCAGTAGCTCCTGATAAAAGCTTTGTCTAATGATTGATAACCGTGTCAGCTTTAAGAATAATGTCAGTAATTTTCTGACTAGATGACCGATAAAAGGAAAAAAAAAGAATTAAAAAACTACCCATTACCCTGCACTCTGAAGGCAGCGGCTTCAGCTGAAACATTGGGGAAAGCAGCTTAGAAACTTTTAATTGGATTCATCCAACTTACCTTTGTCTTTTCTTTCACTTTCTCTTTTTCTTCCCCTTCCCTTTCCCCTTTTTAACCCTCCTGAGAATGGAGTCTGATTTCCCAAGCAAGTGTAAAAGTAATTACAGATGAACACAGCTTTTAAAAAAGGGAAGCAGCTAATTTTCTTTTCTGGGGCATTGGTATTGTGGCCAGATCTTGATAACCACACAGCACCAAGGCGGGAGCACAAAGTGGGGATATTGAAGTGATTGAAATAACAAATAGCTTAATAGCATGATGTATAAAAGTGTTTCTGTATTTTACAAGAGATTTGATTGATCCAAGTCAGAGGCATCTTGGTCCACTCATCTTACCTTTGGCCTCCCTTTCCCCCATCATTCTGGTTTCCCAGGGTATGTATGTGCAGTTCTGTGCAGAGACGAGCAGAGATATCCAAACTAGCTCTGAGGTTTTGGAAGTTCTGGAACCAGCACAGCCACATTCGTGCTCCACCCAGACTAAAATACTCTGTTTCTTAGTGGAGCTAATTAACCTGGGGGTCATGTGTTGATAACATGGTTATGCTGCTTTACCTGACTGTGCCCTGAGTAAGCTATCTCTACATGGGCTTTGCTCTACGCTGTGCAGGTGTCAAGTCCCCCCCACCCCTACCCAGTAAGACATCAGATATTTTACCATTGGCCCTCCTGTGCCTCAGTGTATCCGAGGGAATCTTAGTCTTCCTTTATCACTTTTTACTATTATTTTCATCAGTGTTCCTCCACTGATGCAAAGTTGTTCCTTTCCCCTGTGAAAGCCTACTCTGACCAAAGGAAAAACCTTAGCCTTGTTTAATCTTTTATGAAATACATAGCCTTATTTTAGCCCCTTTGGATGAACTGATGAGTATGTCCTTTGAATGCTGTGGAAAATGTGTGCGCTTTACATTGCGGTCAACCCCTTCACCTCACATTCTCTCTGACCTCCAAAAGAGCAACTCTAGCCTTTTTATTGGCCTCATGATTTTGTCAGTCTCCATTTCAGCATGCTGACACACATTTTATTTGATAATTTTTTGTTGTGTGCAAACAAAATAAAATATATTGTGACTTGGAGGTTTAGCAAGGGGATACAGGTAGAGGCTTTCACCTGTGTATTGGTGACTCAGAGTCAACAGGTAGTTCCTCACTTTTTAAAAATATTTTTCAGTGTTTCCCTTTGGGGAGAGGATAGGAGGCCTGTAACAGTCATTCCACTTGATGTGCTACAAGAAAGACACTTGAACGTTCCTGTGATGCTTGTGACATAAGAACCTGAGTGGAACAGAACTGAACTCAGTTTAGTTGGGATTGCAAATTTCTACAGCATGGAAGTTTGTAACACCTTGGATTTTCTTAGATATGCCCTGTACAAGTCCAGGCTATGACTGGTTCTTGCTTATAATGCTAAAAATGCAATCAGGTCACAGCCATGTGGCAGGACTTCAAAATTTACCTGAACCATTCATTGGGTATCTGGCTCTTGATTTAGTTATTTCACCCTGTTGGGGGAAGCTGCCTGTGCTGAGAACTTTTTGGTAATTTGACCTGGGCCAAATGGATCTCAGTGGTGTTATCTCAAGGCTGCATGTGGCAATATGATGTGGTACCTGTGTTACAGGCCAGACTGCAGACAGAGTGCAGTAGACTGTCCCTTAGACAACAGAACTTTTCTGGAAGTGTGTGCATGTGTGGCTGTATGACACAATACAGACACGGTCTGTTTACTGACTCTGGAAGGCAGGCTGTTATTGCTGAAAAAGTGAGGTAATAAGACATTAATGCAAAAAAATCCAGCACAAAGCTAAATGGCCTGATGACTGGGTGATCTGATGGCCACCAATAAGTTTATCGGGGTGACCACCAGGATGTGGGGGAATGTTTGTTCACCAGAGCGCCCCAAGGGATGACGAGGTCGAACGGTCATAAACTCGTGCGAGACTGTTTCAGGCTGGACATAAGGAAGAATTTCTTTACTGTCCGAGCCCCCAAGGTCTGGAACAGCCTGCCATCGGAGGTGGTT
>NW_017728947.1:78096499-78131582 GCF_001723895.1 Crocodylus porosus
TTTTTTTAAGAGCCAGGAGCTGGGGCAGATGGGAGGGCATTGGGGGGGCTGGAGGAGCAGGCAGAGGATGGGGCCTGGCATGGGTCCCCCCATGGTCTCTTCTCCCTTCTTCCAGCCCTCCCTCCCCTGCCCCCTACTTACCAGCATGGAGTCTGTGTTCAGCTTTCTACTGCAGTGAGCAGGGACTGCCCAAATTGCCAAAGCTCTCTGAATCTTTTCCGAATTGATTTGGACACCTTCGAATCAATTCGGACCTTTTCATTGGTCTCCTGATTCAATTTGGATTCAGAGATTCGTCTGCCAAATGAGGCCGAATCTCTTCTGAATCGACTCAGCACCCAAAGCTTTGCCCAGCCCTACTGTCTAGTCTCCTCTTGAAGATTTCCAGGGTAGGTGATTGCACTACCTCTGAAGGAAGTTTATCCCACAGTCTGGACACCCTGACTGTGAAGGAGGTTTTCCTAATGTTGAGCCTGAATCGGTCTTCCAGGAGTTTTTGGCTATTATTCCTGATTTTCCTCTTGGGTGCCCTGATGACCAGTTGCTCACCGAGCCCTTGATGTACTCCCTTAGCATAGCGGTAAGCTGCTATCAGGTCCTCTCTCAGCCTTCTTTTTTTCAGGCTGAAGAGTTACAAATCCCTCAGCCTTTCCTCGTACGGCTTGCCGTGTAAGACTCTGATCATATGGGTGGCTCTTCTTTTGACTCTCTCAAACTTGTCCACATCCTTGTTAAAGTGTGGTGCCCAGAACTGGATGCAGTACTCCAGCTGTGGTCTCACCGGTGCTGAGCAAAGCAGAAGAATCACCTCCTCGGTTTTGCTGGAGATGCATCGATGGATGCATGCCAGAGTATTATTTGCCCTACTGGCTACGGCATTGGACTACCGGCTCATATACATATTGTGGTCTATTATTACCTCCAGGTCCTTTTCATTCATAGTGCTAGTCAGTTTGGTGCTGCTGAGCCTGTAGGTGTGTTGGGGATTGCTTGTCCCAAGATGGAGCACTTTACATTTCTTGATGTTGAACTTCATCAGATTCTGATCCACCCAACTTGCTAGCCTATCTAGGTTCACCTGTATCTGTAGCCTATTTTCAAGCATGACCATGCTTCCCCATAACTTGGTGTTGTCTGCAAACTTGGCCAGTGAGCTCTTTACCACCACACCCAAATTGTTAATAAAGATGTTGAAAAGTACTGGACCAGGCACTGACCTCTGTAGGACACTGCTGCCCACTTCTTACCAGGATGACACAGATCCGTTCACTCTGACTCTCTGGGTCCTATCCTCTAGTCAGTTTCTCACCCACCTGACTGTCTTGGAGTTAAGCCCACAATCCTCCAATTTTCTCACGAGGACATCATGGGATACTAGATCAAAGACCTTTTGGAAGTCAAGGTATACAATGTCAGTCTGCTGTCTTGTGTCCAGGTGGTGAGTTACCTCGTCATAGAAGGAGATGAGGTTAGTAAGGCAAGACCTGCCTGCGATAAAGCCGTGCTGGCTGTCATTCAGAATCTTGCCTTCTGCAAGCTTATCGCAGATAGATTCCTTGATGAACTTTTCTAGGATTTTCCCTAGGATGGAAGTTAGGCTGACTGGCCTATAGTTACCCGTGTTCTCCCTCTTGCCCTTCTTGTGCATAGGTGCAACATTGGCCTTCTTCCAGTCCTTAGGGACTTCTCCAGAGCGCCACGAGTTTTGGAAGAGTTTTGCCAGGAGTTCCAGCATGACTTCAGCCAGCTCCTTCAGCACTCTCGGATGAAGATCATCTGGTCCTGCTGACTTGTATACGTCTAATTTTTTTAATTGATCATACACCAATTCTATGGCAATAGTAGGAAGGCGATTATTCCTACTGTGCTCATACTGTACTCTACCTGGAGTTGTTTTTCCTTTGGTCTGGTGAAAGATTGATGCAAAGTAGTCATTTGTTTTCCTCCTGTTCCCTATGTACCTAAAGAAGGACTTCTTGTAGTCCTTGATTCCCGTTGCTGATCTATGTTTGGTCACCACTTTAGCCTTTCTTATCTGTTCCCTGCAAATGAGGGATGTCGTGGAATAGTCCTTCTTGGGTCCTGCCCCGAGCTTCCATTGTTTATAAGCCTCTTTCTTCTTTGTTAAGAGGAGTGTGATTTCCCTGTTTAGCCAAGAGGGCTTCTCAGCCTTTCTGTTACATTCTCTCCTCATGGGAATGGACTGCCTTTGTGCTTCAAGGATTGTGTCCTTAAGGAACAACCGCTCTTAATCTTTTGCTTTCAGTCCTTGGTCCTGGAGCACTTCCCCTTCTAGTGACCTAAGCTTGTTGAAATTTGGATTTTTGAAGTCCCAGACTTCAATACTGCTATCAGATTTGTCTGCCTTATGTTGGACCGTGAACATGATGGTTTCATGGTCACTGTCACCCAGAATTCCCTCTATATTTAAGTCGGTCACCAGGTCATCTCCTTTGGCCAGGACCAAGTCTAGCAGAGTGCCCATGCACCTCCTGAGTCAGGAAGAGCTCCTCGAAACAGGTGAGGAAGGATCATGACCAATTCTACTTGGTCAAGTGTTCCTCCTAGGAGATGTCTGGATAATTAAAATCATCCATAATGACCATGTCATGTGCACATGTGGCCTCGGTCAATTCTTGGGTGAACTCCAGACTGAGTTCCTCACCCTGGTTTGGTGGTTTGTAGTATACACCTACAGTTAGGTATACATCTGTAGTATACACCTACAGTTACAGTTACAGTCCTGTTCCAGGACTCCCTTTTTCTCAAGAATCTAGAGAACTTTTTAGGGTAGTATCTCCTAATCAGAGATATCTCTCTCCTCTCTCACCTCTAACCTCCCTCTTGTCTCCCTCTTCCCTCTCGCGTCCCTCTCTCTCGCCTCTCTCTCTCCCCATCCCTGACTAAATCTGAGCTGCTCTGCACCATTATTGCCTACATGCCATTCACTTCTGCATGCTCTCGCCCACAGTAGAGTTATTGCTTCACTTTCTGCTCTTGTTGTCATACACAGCCTTCCTTGTATAGGTTAAAATCACCCAGTTGTGTGGTGAGTGGCAGGCTCAGTTTAGCATGGTTGGAATCTTCATCTGGTATGGTAGCCAGAATAGGTTGTTGGGAATGTATAGATATCATAAAGTATCTTTTTTGGAGGCATCTGATCCTGGTAGTCTGGGTGAAACATCTTTTGTTGCAGTGCCACTGTGTAGTTTCCTCATGGGGGATATCTGATAAAGAGCCAGCTGTGAGATGTAGTCCAAGACAACAGACCAGCTCTGCACAGCATGGTAACTGTATACCTTTTGTCACCATGCATTTTTTAGTAAGTGACTACTCCCCAGCCTACATTTGTGGGCCAATCAGGAAGCTGTATATTAAATTGGTATCTTTCCATATCCCCGCTTCCCTTTTTGGTCTAATAAGCACTCTGTACTGGGGATTCTTTAAATGCAGTTTAAAATGATGTATTTTGTACTTCTGTTGGAGATTCGGTATTTGTACCTGTAGGAGGAAGTTTTTGATTTTGGAGCAGTGCATGCAAATGTCCATCTTTGAAAAGCTGTTATAATTAAAACCAGCTCCCAACCCTCACTTTAAACCCTCAAAATCAAGCTCATAGCAAATCTGAAACTTTCTATGAAACACTTCATCTTTTGAAGATGTTACGTCCATCTGCCAGGGTTAGTAGCCTCTGTCTGAAATAACAGGAATATTATGAGTTTCTATGACAGTGAGATTTTCTTTGACTTTCTTCTTTTTACATTTTTAAAAGCCATTGACTGTTATGAAAGGAGAATTTCATTCTTCACTGCATTTATTAAAGGATAGTGAACTCTGGCACTTCGATTATATGCAACTCAAATGTTATTTTTCCTCACAAAGCTCACTTAAATGTACTGAAACACACTTTATTCTTCTGCTGCTAAACTCTGTTGCTTCTTTTTAACCTTTATTTATTTAGATATTAATTAAATACATAAAAGAACACCCAGAAATACACTCCTATTAGATGCATGAGTGAGTCTCTTTGGCATGCCTTTATCTTTTATCTTTTTATACTGTTTGAAAAGTGGAGGAAAGTGCATGAGCCTACAAGGCAAACTTAAGTATTTATACTTAGTTGATCCTAAGTGTTAGATTGTGCTGCGTATAGGAAGACCCAGTGAGAGGAATAGGTAAAGAACATCAAAGAAAATAGTTCTTTATTTTGTCTTTTCCTTTGAATTTCTTAAGCTCCTAACAGTCAACCATAACACACACTATAGTAGTAGAATTATCCCCATTTTACAGCTGGTGGAACAGCTTGCCCAAGGCTACACAAATAGTTTATTGATGTTTTTCCTATGACTGTCACACATGTACTCTGACTACTGGATCTCATATCCTGTACACAGAGAATGAATGCTTGACAGCAAAATATTGCAAGTAGATAGCCAAGTACCACAGACACAATGTGTCAAATTCATCCCTAGTGGCCTTTCTGTGGCTCCCCTGGAATTACACTACATATGAATTTGGCCTAGAGTTCGGTAACTGGCAGCTTACAGAGGCCATCTGCTGTCCCAGATACCAAATATCATTGTCCATTGTTATTCCTCAGCCTTTATTACCTAAGACAATTGGGGAATAGAAGTTTTGTCTGTTTGTCACAAGCATGTCATGTATATTCTTCCCTCATGTTGATTTTGAGAAAAACATTCAGTCTAGTGAGGCCTTCCTACAATACTTAGGGCTTGTGATAGACACTGAATGGGAGGCTGAAATGTTCCATCTGGCCAGAAAACAGGTGCAGCCTTCCCCACCAATGTGTCTCCCTATTGCCCTGCAGAGGGTGTGCATTGGTGTTTAAGGAGCTGTTTGATGGTCTGTTCAATCTTTAGCTGTTCCAGTGATATGCTTAACAATGTCAGCAACATTGGGCACATCTACATGTGAAATTAATTTGATGCAATAAAAGCCAGCACAGTTCACAGTGGAGTATATTGCTCCTGGGTGCAGCATTTATGTGTACACCCAGGATTGCAGCATGTTATGCTGGGTTGGAACAGTCCTGGGCTGGCAGGGGGTCCTGGGGCTCAGCCTGCCAGCCTGGGGTTGATCTGACCCAGCTCAACTTGCTGCGGAGGGGCTGGCTGGGACAGGAGGGTGCTATGATGTGGGGCTAGCCAGCAGGCAGCCCGCACTGTAGCACTTTCATGTCCCAGCCAGCCCTGGTCAGCATCTACACGTGGTGTAGTGGAGTAAATAACTGCTGTCAGGTAGTATCTGTGTTGGGCAGTACTATTGTAGGGCAGAGTTAATTAGTTTACTTCAGCCTAATAGCATTGCACGTGTAGATGATCAGTCAGTTCTGCAGTAAATGTCTCATGTAGATGTGCCCATAGAGTGCAGAGTGAGGAATAAAGAAAACAATCAAATAGGAACTCTTAGCTAGAGCTGCTTAAAATGCTTTTGTGAAAAGCTGACTTTTTGAACTCTAAAAAAAGTTAGCAAAAAAGGATTCCAATTTTTTACTGAAAGGAATGCAAATTGATTTGATTTGAAATGAAAATAAATCAATATGGATGAATTGAAACCAGTTTTCAGTTTTTATTTCTCTCTGTCTCTCTCATTTCTGGCGTTTCTTTGCTTTTTCTCCCCCATCTTCTTGTACAATAGTGGAAGGGATAGAAATTAGGAAGGGAAAAGGAAAAAAACACCTTGGGGGGAGAAAAAAAGCAAGTGAAATCCAATGGGATTATTTTCCTTTTAGTTAAAAATGGGTAAATTCAGTAAAAAAAACCCCTAGCTAAACAATGGAAGTTCTTTTGTTTCCTTGATTTTTTTCCATAGGAAATAATTGCTAATTATCAGCTCTGCTGACAGCAGTAAGCACATTGCCAAAGTGTTAAGGATGATTCGTGCCACCTACACTTGTACGGTTCCTGTGCCAAGGTGTACACTCTTGCATATGAAATCTATATACAGAGAGTTTCCATCTCCACACATTTGCAATAATTCTAAGTTCTCCCTCCTCTTGTTCTCATTTTCTCTTTGAAACATGCGAATTTGGCTCCTGGTTTGAGCTGGTTGAATTGGGATTTCAAATTCACAGCCCAGTCATTCAGAATGTCAATTGTCTTCCAGGGCACTGCACTGTGTGTCCCAGTGCTGGGAACTCTTTAAAGATCATCTGACATTTAAAGGGACACTGCCAGGATAAACTCTCTCTCTCTCAGGTGTTTCTATATATATCTGGACATCATTAATATATTAACATGTAACAGCTGATATTTAAGTAAGGGGAAGTGTTTTTCCCCATGATATTACAAGCCTCCGTTACTAAAATTGAAAGATTTTTAAAAAAAAGAAATCAATTGATTTTTCACGATGCTGTTGGCTTGTTGCTTTTGTTTGACTCATCTTTGGTGATGAAGCCTACTGACTGCTTTCAGTTTTGGGGTTCACCACCCTTGCACAGTGCTGTTTAATTTTAGGTTTCTAACAAAGAATCATGGGGTTTAGGGACAGAGAAATCTTAATCTGAAGTGTAGAGTGCCCTACACTTCATTTCCCAGTCCATGCAGAGTTACTCCCTTTTACACCTTTTTATTATGGCTGCTGTCCAGGTTTAGTTGTAAATGTGTCAGGCAGTGAGGCTTCTAACTCAGTCCTTGAGGGACTCTTTTACACGATAATACCTCTTACTGCCAGGAGGGTCCTATATCTTTTTAATTAGAAACACACATAGTTTTGGGGTACCCAGCATGCTTGTTTTCCTTCCTTGGTATTTGTACCTTTCCCTTTGAACACATCATCTCTTTGATGACTTGTCACATCTCCCCTAGAAGAGGAGGTTAAATTTCCCTGCCAGATAAATGACTCTCTTCATATTAAAGGTTTTTTAAAAATATTTTACTGTAGAGGAGCCTAAAATTTGTTCCTGATTTTTCTCAGCAGTGAGTCTCTAGGGAAAAGATGGAACTAAGCAGGAATAAGTTACAGGGTGACAAAGTATGAGGCACAGAAATGGATTACAGTCTCATAAAATACATTTGGGTTAAAAGCAAACCTCTTCTTGCAGATAACTCATTGTGCTTGCTGAGCAGTTGGGGTCCCAAACTCTTAAGCCCAAATTTGTCTCATTCAACAGACATACTTTTAAAAGAGATGCTTTATTAGGTACCTTAATTCTTTTTCCTTTTGTGAGTCCCTGGGACTAGATAATGGCCTTTGCCTGATGCACTCACTCCTTGGTTATATGGTCACTTTTGCTACAGGACAGCAGATTTCTATTTGAGTCTGGCCAGCTTAGTCCAAGGTGGCTTAGCTTAGTCAGAAGATGGTTAGCTGGACAGTCTCCCTAGGTTACAAGGTCACTGTGCTATGCTAACAAGGACAGGCCAGAGTGCAGCTCTCCCACAAGACTCTCCACCTGGCTGATAAATTGCCTGTAACTTTGCCTGAATGAGCACAGTTTAAAAACTCTGCCCAGCCATGCAGGAATACCAGCCTTTTTATTTGATGGTTTGGGAAGTTTTTGGAGTCCTGGGCCATTTTCAAGAACCCTCCTGCCCTCCTTTTCCAGCCAAAGCAGTGATGGTAAAATATTTTTGCTGGAATTTGGTCTGGCAGAGTATGCCAAAGGTTATAATAGGCTGTTGGCTTCTTCCATAGCATAGCAGATCATAAGACTGGCTTTTTTATATGGTGTCAGGGGTCCTTTCTTCACCTCTCTCCTCCCTAGTAACTCTTTGGTGGAAGGCATTAAACCTGGGGTAGAATGAATTATTGCAGAGGATCTATATATACCTAAAGGAGTAGAGTGGAGAGTTGGGGGAATCCAGTCTGCATGAATGCAGACTTCTCCCACCACAGCTCCACAGTTTGAGTAGTAGTGCTAGTGCCTTTTCCTTTAAACATGCTCCAAAATATTTGTGAAATTATATGGAATCTGAATCTGAAAGGAGATGTTTCACCAGTACTATGGCCTTGTCCTTATAGCATGCCTTGCCAAATGGTTTCCCTCCCATGGGTACTACAGGGCTTTGCAGTCCTGTGGAATGGGCAGTGCTACAGAATGGTTTAGCATGCTGCTGGGAGATGAGGGAGGCTGCGGGGAATTGAGGTGAGACGTACAATAATAACAGTAAAAAGAACTGGGGTACTGGTATTAAAGAGTTTTTCAGTGGTGCCTCTCAAACGTGGGTATAATTATCCCCATTTTAAAGGTGAGAAAACTGAGGCATGAATAAGGGAGGTGCCCTTTCCAAGTTCCTAAGCTGAGTCTTCAGCATAGCGGAACAGGAATTTAGAGTACAAATCAACATTCACATTCAGTGGACTGTTCTGCCTGTCTCTTTCCTGAGCAGACAAGGTATTGAATTCTGTAGTGCTCCCAGTCCTGGTTAGCGGCAGATGTGAGAGAGAGAGAGATGAAGGGACCTGGTTTTTCCTGCATGGCAGCGCAGCTTACTAACCACTCAGGCACTGCCAATCCCTTCTCTGCACTAGTCCCTGTTAGTGGAGAGTTTGTGGTAATGGGAGTAATTAACACACTGGGAGTCATTTCTGTGTCCTGGAAAGGAACAGAAAGCCATCAGAGCAGCCCCAGACATGATTGCTCCGCAGGGTTATTTTCTCTGTCTCTTTCTTTTTCCTTTGTGCCTGGGTTTTGATTTTTCTTCTTTGTGTTAAGAAAGCTGGAGAGCAGAAATGGTCTGAAAATTGCCTTCATGCTGAGCTTGGGCTAGGTAGGCTGGTAAAAGGTCACACACTTGGACTAACCGGCCTCCTTTCTGGAGGGGGTGGGTGGTGGGGGAGGCAAGGGACGCATGGTCTCTCAGGGCTTTTTTCCACCCCTCCTTCCTGCAGCCTAGATCTGAAGCACTGCACTTCTGAATTGAATCTTTAATAGTCCCAGGAGGGGAGAAGCTTGAAGGGTGATTATCTTCATTATAAAATATTAACTCTTCCAGCAGCCAGATGGCTTCCCAGCCCAATGGGTTTGAAGTGTCAGGCTGGGCTGCCCTGGTTTCATGCTTGCTATTGGGCCTTCTCTCCACAAAGCTACTGGTGTATTTTAAGCTGTCTGACATGAAACGAGTGTATATGTTCACAGAGTCTTCATGTATATGGAGTGTAAGCCCAGATGAATCTTCTCAGGTGAGATCCAGGACTGGATCAGTAATAAAGATATGTGCTGGCTCTTTTTTCTTCTGTATTAAGAGAGGAATGGGGAGGCTGGTGAAGGTGGTTATTACACATATCATCTATCTGCTGTACCTTGAAAAGGACAGTCTAATCAGGGCCACGGCCAAAAGAGAGAGAGAGACGGAGAGTATGTGTGAGAGAGTCCTGACCAGCTAGAGAGCAAGAGCATGAAGGAAGCCCAGCCTTGTTTCAGAGTGTGCTTGTGGGTGGCAGTCATGAATGGCAATGACTTTTTTTGGCTTTGTCTTGGAAGGAAACCATGTATTGATGCCATTAGTAATAAAATAATGACCCAGTGGCCATTTCCAAGAACGGAGAACCTGAACCTGGGTAGTGTGCAGGAGAGGGGAAGCTAAAGTTTGCCATTTTCTGATGCTGAATCCCTTGGGGAGGGAGGGAGGCCAGTGCACATGTAGGGGTTTCATGTGACAAGGTAAGGAGAGCAGGAGTGGGTTCCTTAGTCACCTATAACAGTGGTTCTCAACCTTTTTTGTACCAGGACCCATTTATAAACACAGATGGCCAGTTCCAACCCAGTGCCCCTCACTCCTGGCCCCCTGCTCCCAGCTCCCCAGTGTGTCGGGCAGGTGGGGTATGTGGAGCATAGAATCATAGAAAATTAGGGCTGGAAGACACTTCAGGAGGTCATCTAGTCCAACCCCCTACTCAAATCAGAACCATCCCCCAAGCAGCCTCAGGCAGCCCCTTACAGGCTGATACTCTGCCAGCCTGCAAAGGAAAAGCCACACATTTTTGCATTTTGGCTTTTGTTCTACCCAGGAGAACATGTGAAACACCAGCAGACTCTCCCTATGCCTGAAGAGGGTGTTTGTACCTGAAAGCTTGCAAAGAACAATTTTTCCAACTATTTAGTAGGTCTAATAAAAGATACTACATCTACCCAAAGAACCTTGTCTTCCTGACTGAGAAGCAGACATTCTCAAAACAGAGGAAAATCCAATCCACTTGATTGTCTTTCTTCAGTCTCTTTATTTTTAAAAGCCTCCTGGTTTCCTGTCATTTCTGTGCAAGCATCTCACTCCGCACCCTTGCCAAGGAGGCTTGGAAGTGGGAGAGTTCTGTGTTCTTCCCCTCCCCCCGCCCCCAGTGAAAGCATCAATTCACTCTTCTCATGTCTGCATTTTTCATCTGAAGGTTTTATTTTTGTTTTTCTCATTTTTAGCCAGGACTCAGCTGGGGATAGGCCCAGCCAGGGGGATTTCTGTCTAAGAGGAAGCCAGCTCTGTGGAGGCACAGACAAGGCATGATCCAAGCAGAGCCCATTGCAGAGCATTGAATTAGACAAGTGTGAAGAGGATAAGCAAATACTATTAGTTTCCCTTCCTTCTGCCCCTGGCAAGCTTGGCTTTTAAGATCAATTATTGATTTTGAATTTCACAGGATTGTTTCAGACAACATATGCTGCAAGGCTGTAATGATCCTGTTGCTCTGCCCTGCATGGACTGCAGAGGTGGAGGTTGATAAGGGCGCAAATTGGGGCCCCATCGAGATCCTTTAGAAATTAGTGACCAAAACGGCCTTTGCTGCAATGGGAGTAAGATTGGGCCCTTTGGAAGCAGGGAAGTGGATGAGTTCATACACTTTCCTTTTCATTGGAGAAGGCAAGGGGTTGGATGGGGGTCAGATGTGACATGAGTGGTGAATAGCAGGTCACTAATGAATGTTTTGGTTTCCATGTTGCAGTGCAGCATGATGAGCAGTTTATGCGTAGGGAGGTCCAGGCTTGGGCTGACTGAGGTGCCGCAGGTCAGGACTGACTTGCATCAGTAGAGCTGTGTGAGACACTTGGGACTGGAATGACAGGAGGGCTTGCAAAACAGGGCTGGGTGTTATGGCAGAGCTGTGTGTGGGAAGCTGCCCTGGCTCCTGCCTGTGTGTACCTGGCTTCATCCAATGCTATTATTCTTTCTGCACTTGGAATAGCTGAACATTACACTTTAAAAATATCCGTCCCCAAGCAATTAGCAGGCAAAGGAGGAGGTAGCGAAGGAGGGAGGGCAGAGTGACAAACCCAGTTCCCAAAACCTTTCCGTGCAGTTTGGTAAATAACCTGCATGTCAGCACCGTGCCTGGCTTCTCGCTCTGCTTCTCAAGCAGTTGCGTTGTGAGACGTTTGCAAAGATATTAACCCCGCATAAAAAGTATGCCAGTCGGTAATTATGGAAATTAGCTGGCAATTAGATAATGTCACTCACTCTCCACACAGAACAGATAAGCACTTGAGAGCCACTCTGCCGCAAGGATGGGTCCCCCCTCCTCAGGCTTTTAAGCAGATGGCGCTGATCTCCTGGCATTAATAAGCAGCGCCTTTGTCTTGGCAAGGTGGCTGGCTAATGGTCAGGGAACTCGCAGTGTAGCCCCCTCCCCACCAGCAGTCGTTCAGCATTCTCCCCCACCCTGCCTTCTCCCCCAAGATTTCTGCTGCTCTTTCATTCCTGTGAGTGGGAAGTTTGAATAGTGGAAGTGG
Organism: Crocodylus porosus; assembly: GCF_001723895.1. Lineage (NCBI taxonomy): Eukaryota > Metazoa > Chordata > Crocodylia > Crocodylidae > Crocodylus > Crocodylus porosus. Next base: position 78,108,180 of record NW_017728947.1, read on the forward strand.
GTGTGTTTCCTGCAGAGGGTTTTCTATGTGTGAACTGCTGAGCCGTCTGTTCAGAGCACAGATTCTGTGCTTTGTCTCCTCCTTACCGTTCTGCAGTGTGGAGTTTAGGTAGGTGTGGAGGTGCTGTGAGACCGGCCTGCTGGACAGCTGGCCCTTGCAGAGCAGCGCATCTCAGACAGCACTGTAGAGAGCGTTGGCTGGTGGTCCATTGACAAGCTCGCTGATAATGTGGGTCTGACTCTCCTTACTTCCTGCGGCTCAATGGCATTAAAATCAGCTAAAAATACAATGCAGAAAACATTTGTAGTGTTACTTTTCCATGCAAGCATTTGCTGTAATTGGTGTAGGGATGTAATGTGACTGTGAATGAGAGCGGAAGGTGTCCACCACACATGCTCTCTTTCTTAGGCTGTGGTTCATGCTGTGAAAAAGTTTTGAGTTCTCCCTGGGAGGACACACTTAAAAAAAATACAGCCATTTTCTCCAGGAATTGCCCCAAACTTTGCAGCATCACCGTGAATGAGCTTTACAGTTTCAAGATTGACTATAGTACTTTTTTGAAAAATAAGAAATGGTAATAGGAGAGAATTATTCATTCTCTGTCTGTCTTGGAGGACTAGAGTGGGGAGTTTGGTGAGGCACAAAGGTAATGTGTCAGGTTTTAATCTCTAAAGGTTTGAACAAAAATCCTGACTTGTGCCAGAAAGGATGACGGGTCTTCTATTTTTCCACCTGGTCCCTGTTACTGTGTGGTGAGGTTTGTTAGCATTGGCCAGACAACAGTAGAAAGGGATGCTGTGTTTCAGGGTTCAGGTACCTTGTCAGTGCTCTCAGGAAAATGCTGCTATATGCCTGGATTTAAACAATCCTCAAAGCTACAGTTGGAATGGTCAACAGGAAAGAAAACATTCAGAAGCAACTTCTGTAATGCATCTGAACCTGCAACGATCCTGTTTCCTCTGCTTGAACAGGTGTAACCCCCATGGGGTTTGGAAAGTAGATGGAGGGGAATGGGTGATGGGTTTCAGGAGCTTTCCCTAGCATTCTGAACTCAGCATCTCCTCATTTTGCTAGTTTCCATTTGTTTGCTATCTGGAGTCTAGTATGAAACCAGTGGGTGGGTGTTGACCCATTTTGTATGGACCAGGCATCAGCACTACAGAAACCACCTGTGCAGATATCCCTGTTTTTGGCAGCCTTAAGAACTGGAGCCACAGATATGGGAGATGACTCTACTTTTCACCTGTTTGAGTTGGTTCCTGCAATCTCAGGTTGGGACAGATTATGGGTTTGAGAGGAGTTTGCTGTGCTGTGGGCTGTAGGCACCTGTCCTGTGGATATTTCTAGGCTTCCAGCCTCTGCAGCTCTGGTTGCAGCATCTTTCACTAGTTGTGGAAGAGATGATCATTTTAAAGTGAGAGCAAGGTTGGAGAATGTGATGGCTACTTCTCATGCAAACAGTATAACCTACTTTGCCCAAGAGAATTTAGAGCTGCGGAGTAAGCAGCTCGACTGTAGGGTCTCTGCAGGTGCTCACTGACTTGCTGGGCTTGCCTCCCTCTCTCCCTTATGTCCATCATGGGGATGTCTGAATCTTAACAGTGAAGAGAATTTAGCTATGGCAGTGGTGAATGTTTCAAGGAACGCTGAGTGGCTGGGAGCACACTGCTGGCTAATTTACACACATTCTTAAATTCCTATTCCCATCTCATCAATAATTCCAGACCTGGGTCATCACTTTCCCTCTTCCCTCCCTCTCACTGTCTTCTCCTTCTCCATAAATCAAGGGCTATTTTAGTGTAGACACTGGGGAGCACAGAGAAGAAAGGTAAACGGACTAGAGCCAGGCACCTCTGCCTGCAGTTGCTTTGCAAAGGCCAAGACTAAATGACTAAACCAACATCTGGGTTATCAAGAGGACAGACCGTTTGAATGCTTGGGTCCTTTTTTTTTCCTGTTTACCTCTCCAAGTACCTCCTACTTTCTCACCTCTGTCCGCAAGAGCCAAGCTGTTAACAATTAAAAGGAATGATCTTCCTTCAGGTTTTGACTTGATTATATTTGTGTTCACAGCAGTTTAGCTAAGGAGCTTCTGTCAGGCAGCTGCAGGGAATGGGTCTGGCTTACAAGGGGCATTGAAAGCTCATTTTTCTCTGTTGCTTTCAGGTTCTCTTTTAATTGTTCTGTTTTTTAAGTGACTTGTTTTTAGTGCAGGTTAAAGGTGCCAGATTGACAACCACAGAGGCTTACAGCTGCCATATATTCCTGGGATGGATTCAGCATGAGCCATGATAGTGAAGTCTGTCTCTTTCCTCACCTGGAGAAACTCTTCTCACTCAATTTATGTGACCTCTCCAGTCCTTAATTTCCCTGATCTCCAGTAAAGGGCTGTTTAGTGTTAGTGTTCATGAACTCTTCTTTGGAGAAGGGGTACTATTCATAGGTGTCCACAAGGAACTACCAACTCATTTCACGTATCAGCATTTGACAGCTGTTTGGTGGCATATTATGTCACTTCTGACGGAGTCTGAGCTGGCAGCCAAGAAGTGAAAGACTCTGCATCTTTGTGTTAGCTCCCTGGGGCTTCAACTCCCAGCTTTGTACTTGGACTGAACTTCCTCTGTTAATTTTTATATAGAGATTCTTGCCCAGCCTTCTTCTCTGAGCAGGCCTCTGTGCTGGTGGCAGCTTTTGCCTTAACAAGTATTTTCAAACAAAGGATGAGTCACAGGTTCGAAATGCCTTTCCCTGTCATCTTAAATCATCTTCCTGCACCCGCCACACAGTCACCCACCTGCAAACTGTTCAAAATGAATTTAATACCAGTGTAAACTGATGCAACTCCTCCCCAGTGAAGGCAATTGAAGTTTTTCCCACTTATTCCTGGGGTGAATTTGACCTACTGGGGATAGCAAACTCTTTTGGGAGCTTCCAAGATTGACAGTATTGTTTTTTCTGTTATTAAACAGGCACTTGGATGCTGTATTGATGGGGACACTTAAATACTGGGCATGCTAGTATGGTGAAGTTCTTACTACCTCAGCCAGATATAAAGGTTGCATTTTGGCTGAACTTTACAGATGTTAGTGGAACCCTCATTTCATTTCCTGCAGTGGTAATGTGTAGGACACACACAGCAAGATCTTCCATTGAATAGGAAACTGAAAACTGAACAGCAATCCTATGGGTAGGCAATCTGCTGTGAGTCAGGATAGCAGGTAGGGGACCCAGAAAGTTTTAAGAAGTAGCATCCCATGTCCTATGCTGGCTTTTTCTGTCCTAAGAATTGTAATATTTGCATTAAGCATTTTTGTGTAAGTATCTATTAGCTACTGGGGAAGCTGCAAAGCCACACTCGTGTATAAAATTGATGGGAGGGATCCATCCCTCATTAAGGAAGTAAATACACTGGGGCCATTTTTATACTGTGTAGTACTAAAAGGTGTGGAGATCCCTGAGGGGCTTCTCAGGTCTGTATAGTTCTGATCACTTGAATGGCTCCTTGGCATTGAGGATTTGGGATTATGAGGCTAGCTGTATGTAGGAGGGCCTAACAGTGTACCATGAAGCTCTGCCAGTTACTACAGGAAGTAAGCTTCCTTGAAGTGTAAAGCTAAGTATAAACAGTCAAAAAGCCTGAGGCAGAATCAACTGGATCTACTCAGGTTTCTCTAAGCGCATAGATTGGTCCGTTAACGAGTGGAACTCATGCTCGCGATTCATTTGGGGAAGGCAAGCAGATGCTGGCCAGAAAGCAGGGGGGGTCTCAGGCTCTTAAGCCCCAGTTTGTCTCATCCAACAGACATACTTTAAAAGAGATGCTTTATAGGTACTGTATTTCTTTTTCCTGCACACCTCCCAGCCTACTGGACATTGCCACGGGCAGCTGAGCCCAGCTGAGCTGGGGCCATCCCCGACTGACTGCCTCGCACACACCATCAGCTCCCTGCTGGCAGCTGCAGGGGTGGAGGCTGGCACAGAACATCTCCCCAGCCCCACTGCAGCGGGGGAGGAGGGAAGAACGGGGTCTGCCCAGCTGGGGTGGGGGGCATGCTGCAGGAGCTTTTGGGCTGTCCCAGAGCTGGGGTCTGCCCAGCTGTGGGAGAGGGAGGGGAGTCTCATGCGGTGGGGGATTTCCCCCTCACACTTTGGTGGGCTGGGCTGAATAGCCCTGCCCCCCCATGAATTGGCGCCTCTGACTCTCAAGGGTGGGGAATGGAGCTCCCTGCACCTGTCGTGGCCCCCCCCCCAGCAGGTCAGAGGCAGCAATTCATAGGAGGTGGGGCTATGCAGTTCGGTCTGGCCTGGCCAGGTGGGGGGAACCCCCCCACTCCCTCCAAACCTGTAGGACTCTCTCCAGGTGGATAGACCCGTTTCCAGGGGGCTGGCTCCATTCCCCTGCCTCCCCCCACTCTTTTCCACCTGGCTGACAGGTGCAGGCAGGACACAGGCTGGGGAGCAGAGGCTTTGCTGCCTTAGTTTCGTGATAGGTCAGCTTGGCCAGGGCAGAGGAGTGCTGGGGGAGGCTAACCCGCCTGCCCTGCAACATAACTTGAGACAGGAGGGGATCTGGAACACAAATTTGATAGGTTTGTCTAACCTAAACTGATTAAATCTGATACTACATCCATCCAGGTCTTTCTTAAACTGGGTTCTACCATTTTGAAATTGGTCTGTGTGTCCTGAACTTCTGTTCTGTTACAGGTTTATACTAGTTTCCAGTCATTTTTACTGGTTTACGTGTAATTTCTGTACCAAACCATTATGGCTTATTAGGTAGTATGCTTACAAATCTTAAGTCAGAGTCTGATGAGCTGTGGGACTGACCTTCTCTCTCTCTCTTTCTCTCTATCTCGCTCCCTCTTCTGTTGTCCCTACAGATCCTGCAGGCTCTTTGAGTGCCAAGTGGTGAATGATGGGCTGGAACATCTTCAGCACACCATGAAGATTGACTTTGCTTTTACTCTCTCAAGAGTTACGTGCTTTATGAGTTCACCACCACCACTGCCGCCTCGTTGCCATCACTGTCAGGTTCACTGCCGCTTCTAGGAAACTGGAATTTGAGGATTGGCTTCCACCTCTGCCTTTACTCTCTCCTTAAATCAACCAGTTTCATCTTCGTGTTTTTACTGAAAGAAGGACACCTTCTGTGTTTTTTGCCATTCACAAAAGTTCATCACCTGGAGAATTCTTTCCATATGCCCTCTCCTCCTTGGATAAAGGCCTCCGGATCCTAACGGATAGCTGAGATCTTTCCTTGGAGAGGTGAATTCTCCTTCGCAGTCACATCTGCACACTCTCTCTCTCTCTCTCTCTGTATCTCCCTGTCTCTGATTTTCTCCTGCTTCTTTGGAATTTACTGGTTATACTGTTGGTTACTGGGATCCTCATCACCAGTGCTGTGGCTTTTATTTTTCTCCCAGGGAAGAGCAGGTTATTGCAACAATGGGCTTCACACTCCACTCTGTCTGCTTCACCCTGAAGGTGAGTTTACTACTGGGATCCTTGCTGGGCCTCTGTCTGGGCCTGGAGTTCATGGGACTCCCAAACCAGTGGGCCCGTTACCTCCGCTGGGATGCCAGTACTAGGAGTGACTTGAGTTTCCAGTTCAAGACCAATGTCTCGGCTGGGCTGCTCCTCTACTTTGATGATGGTGGTGTCTGCGACTTCCTCTGCTTGTCCCTTGTTGATGGGCGCATCCAGCTTCGGTTCAGTGTGGACTGTGCTGAGACCACAGTCATCACAGATAAGCAGGTCAACGACAGCAATTGGCATTTCCTGATGGTCAGCCGCAACCACCTCCGGACGGTGCTAGTGCTGGATGGTGAAGCTAAACCTGGTGAGGTGCGCCCGCAGCGCCAGTATATGAACATTGTCAGTGACCTCTTTATGGGTGGTGTCCCATCAGACATCCGGCCTGCTGCCTTGACTCTTGATAGTGTCCTGAGTGAGCCCCTATTTCAAGGATTTATCCTGGACCTGAAGTACGGCAACTCAGAACCTCAGCTCCTGGGCAGCCATGGGGCTCGGCTGGACATGGAGGGGCTCTGTGCAGAGAACCCTTGTGAGAATGGTGGCACTTGCTTCCTCCTGGACGGTGAGCCTCACTGCGACTGCTCAGCCACTGGATATGTTGGCAAACTCTGCTCTGAAGGTAAGAGGGCACCTCCTTCCTTCCTGTCAGTTTTTTGCACAATTCCATGAATTGATTTTGCATTTAGCATGACTATTAAACCCAGTGTTCCTAGAAGAGCTAAGGTGCTCATCCAAACCCTAGGCATTCTTTCTGCCATTGGAAATGGCAAAGATGGGGGGCATTTGTGATGTGAGGTGCCTCTCAGAGGGGACATAACATTCGGAGTGTGGGACAAATTATCAGCTCTAACGTGCTAATGGGGTTAGAGAAAATAAGTTAACGAGTACCTGTGCACTTGAGTTACGCTAGAGGTTGATTAAACACCAGACTTTCTGACTGGATATCATCTCCTTGTCCAATAAATTCAGTAGGTTCAGATGAATGCATTCAGATCTGACCTACTGATGCCATGGTCTTGCAAAAGTGAGGCAATCCTTGGTATGTCCCACAGCTACTTAGAAGAAGCCCCTTGCTCTGCCTGGATGAAGTTATTCCATTTTGGTTATTCCCAACACCTGGTTCAGATCATTTTGGGCCCATTGGAACAGCCCAAAAGGGATTTGAGGGTGTTACTGGACTTCCCATTTCCTATTCAAAATGTAATCTCAGGTGCCAAACACCTGAAACCCCATGATGGGGCAAATGGCAGGGCATGTTTCTCAGTCTTCTCTCTTACAATGTCACGATAACTGGCTCTTACCAGCAGGCCCTGCTGTTCAAAGTCTCCATATAGACAAGAGACTTGGATGGCCAATGAAAAGAACGTCTCACTGAAGTGACATGCTGAGATGATTCCAACCCAAAATGGGGACTTGAGACATCTTAGGCGTAAGTTGGCCAGAAATTCCATTCAATTCTGGGGAGCACCCCTGCCTTTTTCATCCACCTCCAGGAGTTTCTGGATGGTTACTCACCCAGAGCAGGGGATCCTTGCTCAATCTATACCAAGGATATACAACTCAAATGTTATCAAGGGCCACTTTCAAGATGCCCTTTTTTGTAAGAGGTGGAGGGCTAGTACTAGTGGGATCCTCTGTAAGTGGATGTGAACCCCCACCATGTTTGCTTGCAGAAAACTGGACCTCACATGCAGGTGAAAATTAGCAAATCACTATGCAATGGGGACACAGGACTTGTTACTTGCTTTTCAAATTCTTTCTCATGTAATAAAGGGGTCTAATAATGAATTAGGGTGAGCCACTGGGCTTGCCCTGGTAGGCCATAGGCTGGAGATCCTTGCTGCTGAAGACTGGGACTTGTGTAGGATGGAGTGATAAGCATACATCTGATCTAGGACATGATCCTCAGAGATTCTCAGTATCCCAAACTGCCACTGACTCTCCAGGTGTAAGCTGAAGTGTTCAGTATCATTCAGGACCGGTAATGAGAGAGGATCATTTGCTGAGCTTCAGCCTTAGATGATCTGAGACTGCAGACATTGCTTGATGCAAGTAAGCAGATCTGTAGTATTACTGCTGAATGTGTGGGCCTGTTACTTACAGAGCCAAAACACTTGTCAAAGGGAGCTTTGGGTAATAGAAGACTGCAAGATCCACACTTGAATTTGGCTTCTGAAAGCTAAAGAAAAGAGGCTCTTCCAAGTTCCTGAGCTAATGGATCGAGACTCCACAGGGAACTACTTAAGATATCAACAGCATATGGCTTTCAGCCTGTGTCTTGAAAAATGATATAAGCAAGTAGGGCTCCTGCCCACTTGGGGGCAGTGTTAATAGCTCTGGCCAGGGGTTGGATGATGGAACTTCCACATGTCTTTGGAGGGGTGTGTGACATGCATCTTATGGGGCAAAGGATACATATGGTACAGATTTCACAGACCAGACAACATGGTCATTGCATGTAAAATCATGGCTCACCATTGCTGTTGGATTCCTGTAATGATGTCTTAATTTCCAACATGACCTACTCTTTATTCTGAAGAGAGAAATTTTATCTTTGGGATTTTTACATTTCCAAGTCCTTGCTAACCATGGTCTATTTGTTGAGATATGAGATGCTTGTTGTGCAGGAAACTTTCATCTTGGAGCCAACATCAGAAATTGTCTTCACAGTCTCTACCTTATTTCTTCTCTTTTCTTGCTATTATGCCATGATGCATGGTTTTATTTATTTTAATTTTTTGTAAGTAACCTTGTTCTCTTCTCCCCTTGCCTCTTCTACCCTTCACTCGATCAGGCAGCAAAGCTGTAATCTAACAACTGCGACATCCATGTCGACTTTGTGTCATATGGTATCATCCTGTCAGCACTGCAGCCTCACTGCAGGCTAAGGGAAAGAGGAGAAAGGGAGAGGCAAAGTTTTAGCAAGCTGAAACAAGCAAACAAAAAGTGGCAAGAAAGCAAAGCAGTGGAACAAGTGAAATCTACTGTCCTATTTTACCTGGATTTTTTTCCCCCAGCACAAAAAGTATTTTAATGACCTAAATCTGGTAAAACTTCCATCCTTTACACTGGGACAGGGGTTACAGCCATTCTCTGTAGATTGCTCAGCTCTTGACCCCTTGCTTTTTTTTTTCCCCTAGGGAGTGTTTTGTTGCCAGCACTAACATTATCATTCTGGTTTATTTCCTTATCCTGCCCTGGGATCTTTACGGAAGTGTTGTTTAACATGAATAATTTATTCCTGATCTTCCTTGATTTTTTTTTTTTTAAAGGAGATGTTTCCTTTTGAATGGACATCAGCAGCTCCTCTTTCATGGATCCTTAATTCATTTATACAATTTGTCGGCCCTTTAATTTGTGTGTGTATTTTCAGCCGGTCATCAGCGGAGTTGGCTCTTTCATTGGGAGCTGATGGGACCCAATTGATTAACTTCTGTTTTAACAGCTAAATGCAATATGTACCTTTTTAATAACGAGTTCTCTTGACAGGGTTTAGGCCATTACTCAGCTATTGATTGATACCTGTGTCTGCAGATGGTAAAACCACAACAAACTCATTTATCCTGTGGCCAGAAAAAGAAATAAAAAATAAATACTGAGTGGAACCTGCTGCCCATGAACTGTGGTGGAATGAAGCTCCATTTACAGTATTACAAATTATTTTAATGCAAAGTGCAGTTCCAGTTACAGTGAACCTCAGCGGAGGGTGAAACATTCTGTGATAAGGCAGAACTATAAATCTTCTGAAACATATGACCCTATGTTCAGAAAACCATGGGGGCATTCAGAGCTGAGTATGTGTGCACAATTATCAAGACCGCAGATGAGTGGCCTATTGGTTGTTTGTGTGTGCAATTTCTGTGGTGTGGTGGGTCAGGTATATGTGCAAATGTGTGCACAACTCTGAAAAGTTGGCCATTCAAAAGAACATAGGAAGAGATAAATGGTGTGCTTCAGTTTGCTAAATCTGACAGTCCTCTGGACTGCAAAAGGATGCTCTCCTGAGTAGTTGTTAAACTGCAGATTGTGCATCAGTCATGAAGCTGAAGTTAGAGCTCTCCCCTTTTGCCCTCAAGTAAACCAGTTCATTCTTTCTGGTATCAGCCTTTCAGTACTAGAAGAACACACAGATGTGTTTATACTCCAGAAAGTCCTTTCCTATAAGCATCTCTTTTGTGTTCTAAAAAAGGGGAGACCAAGACACAGTGTAGCTGCCTAAATTGCCACACTGGTGCACTCAGCCAGTGGTGCCTGCCCAGTCAGGGTCACACTACAGACTCTCGACATATCAAGGTACCATTGTTCTCCTCTTCCACATCCATGCAGAGAGGATGGATTCCCTCATTTGCATCAGTCCAAGGGCACCCTCAAATGTATAAACTGTTATTTGGGTCCCATATGTACTACAGACTTCATCCATATGCCAAGACCTCTTCCGGGCCCTGCAGGGGAAGGGGAAGGTGAGCAAAAGGTGTGCCTGGAAACTCCATCAGCTCACTTAGTGGCTGTGCAACCTTGAAGTCGATGCTATCACCAGCTTCACCAGGCAACACACTGAAGCCTGTGTGCTGCCTGCTGGGGCTGTTTCTAAACGAAGCCTGAATAGGGGCCTGATTACGCCTCTTCCCTTGATTACAGAGCAAGATTTCCTGGTGATGCTGCCTGCTGAATGACAGAGGAGCCTGTCGCTCTGTAATTATTACACTTTTAACTACAGAGGGGACAGATTTTTGTATAGCCTGAGCTCCATTTAAAGGGGCAAGGTATTGCAGGGTTTATGTTCTTCCTACGTGTCCCACTGTGGTAGCACAGCCTTCCTGATCTGGCTAGTACCAATGAGAACTGCCTGGCTGTCTGCTGCAGGCACAGCTTGCCCCTGCCAGCCACCCCAAATTTGCAGCACTAAGGGCTGGGTTGGTACACTGCCAGGAGCCTGATGGCTGCACTTAATTTGCATATGCATTTACATACATTTGTAATCTAAAACAAATGAACATGACCATAATATTTGCTTCTACTTGCACATTCCCTGATAGATGAATATAAATTGCCAGTTGCGTGAATTCACCAGCAGTAAACAGCTGCAGAGTCTTTGCTTGGTCTTTGCCCTGAAGTGATAGGGGGAAGGTGGGCAGTACTTGGCCGTACTCTGAGCAGCCCAGCTCTTTTCTCTCCAGTGCAAAACTCTAATGAATGAAACAGGTGGGAGTCCAAGAGTGTCAAGTAAACATGGAAAGATGAGTCCTATGAAGCTTCTGGAAAACCTAGGTGCCCCCTCAGCTTTTGGGCCAAAGGACACAGGGCTTAGGAGCAGGAAGAACACAGCTCCTGCTTTGGGTTTTTATGCTTCCTTATTTCTGCCACTCAGTCTCCCTTTTCCTTCTTTTACAGCCTCCCCGGGGATTAAGTTTCTTTGGCAAAATTTAAAATAATAATAATAATTTTCCCATCATATTGTAGATTTTTGGTGCTGTGCCAGATGGGCACTAGAGAAATAAGATGTGTTAAGATATATATTAATTAACGTTTCTAAAGTGCTTGGAAGTGCCAGAGTGCAGTGTAAGCACCATTTATTATTGTGAACAGTACATACTAGTCAGGAGCTGGAGTCTGGGAGTTTCAATTTGGATCCAACTGGTCCCTAAGTTTCTCCTTTAATTTGTTACATTGTAATATCCTTTCCCCATGCATCGCAAGTGAGGCATGGTGGCCAAATGCAGCCCTAGAATTAGAGTGGTGGTCGGCACAGAACATATTTGTCTGCTTTAATGTGGAAGAACAACAGGAAGACTACAAGCCCCACTGTGCAGAGCTCCACTGATTTAAACAGCCCTGACATGATGCTTACTGTCCTGTTTTATTCCTGGTCCACCCCTGTGGACCAGCCCTATGTTACAGGGCTGCAGTCCTTTTCTGTTGGCTTGTAAGCTACCTGCAGCCCTTGAGCACTTGGAAAATTATGGACCTTGGTTGGGTAATGTTTGGGTAACTACTGTACTGAAGCAAAACACTGATCAAATTTGGGTGAATGGCATTAGCTAGAAGTTCCAGCCATTCCACAATGTGGTTCTGCCTCTTAGTGCAGAGGAAGTCTGGGAGCTAGGAGATGGTGGACCTGGATTAAAAGGCAGAAAACTAGTTTAGATTATGATGGAGGGGCTCAGAGACTGGAGCAGGTTACAGACAGATAAGTCTGAGAAATAAGAAGGAAGGTAACAAAAGCTTCAAATGAATGCATCCCTTGATGTGAGCTTTGGTCAAATGCATGTCCAGTAGTAAAAGCTATTTTGATTTTATTTTCCAAACCTGTTCAGGCAGGGGTGGCAATAACCTGGGTTGGATTCTCTGTAACCTGCCTGACCTATAGTCCCCAGAATGGCTATTGGCTATTTTAACATAAGCTGAATAGAATCCAAGAGAACTCAGTTTATAAGGTGTCCAGACAGCTTGAGCCCCCAGCAGCCTGCCAGTAGATTGCCTTCTCATACCCTATCCCAGGGACTGCAGGTAGTGAGGCTTTGGGTCAAGCTGGGTACTTTTGGCATTTCCATACTAGAAGTAACTAGTAATAATGGTCAAAGAAGGATGGGAAGCCAGGAGATTCTGTTTGCTACTAAATTGTGAGGAGGGAAGGAGGAGCTATTTTCTGGGGAGAAAATGCATTTCTTATGTGTATTTGTTTTTTTGTTTTTTTTTAAGAAGATGGCCTAAAGTCACTGTCACTCCCCCTATGTGCTGGGCAGCTCTCTTTGGATTCATGTGAATTGTATGAGCCTTGAGCCACATGCTGTACAATGTAACCCTTTGCTTAATCCTTACCCAAAGATCCCTGTGTCCTAACTGTACTGCAGGGAGTTGTGGTTTTAAAGTCCTGGTCAGCAATATGGAAAGAGACCTTCCCAGGATTTTCTGGGGAGCGCTGGAAATCTGCACTCTATGATGAATGGAGTGGTAAAGCTGAAGGCTCACAAGGGAGAGGAAATGAAGGAGGAGCACATATATCCAGTGAACTGATGCTGACGAGAGAAGATGGCTGCTGGCACTTCATTCATCTCTGGGCTCTGACAGCTCCCTAGCCAGGGAGAAGGTGGTAATACATACAATGACATGTTACAATGGCCACTGTCTGGGCCAATCTGTTGATTCTGTTCTTCCTCTTCTCCTTTCGCACTGTCCATTCTTCTGGCTTCAATCAATAATAAAGTTTCTTTTTCCACCTCTGAAAGGTAAATGAGTTTTGTTGCTGTTCAGTGACAGCAGTGTTAATCTGGGGTGTATGCTTGTTTCTCTCCCACAGTCCTTCATTGCAGACATTCACTCCTGTGCTAGGACCACTTTCATAGATGGAGCCTGGGAGAATGGGTGCAAGAGGGAGGAGTGGATTGGGACAACATGTTCTGGGTGTGGGTGCAAGACAAAAGGGTTACAGATGGGAGAAGGGGAACTTGTAACATTACAAGAAAAGCTGTTTTTGTTTCATGCATGACCCTCCCCTCTGCCTTACACAGATACCTCTCAGCATTAGCTAGCAGGCCACATGCTGGCTATGGTCCCTGCTGTGGCAAGCAGGACAAAGACAGAAAGCATAGTGTCAACTTAGGTCTTTTTGGAGCTAATCAACAGGTAGTTGATAATGTCACTCCATTCCTTCCTTGGAAAAAGTTGTTTAAGAAGAGCTTGAACTAATGAGAGCAGCTTTTGTTTTCTTAATGGGCTGATAAGCACTGAGTTAGGGGTGATAAACACTGTGTTATCAACTCCCTGCTGGGTGGGGGTGACAGGAGGCTCCCTAATCAGAGCATCCTGTGAGGGCCTGACCATTCCCCCTTTCAGCTCAGCACTTTGGAAGGGAAGGGAGGGCTGCTGTAGTGCCTCCCAGCTTCTAACCTGAGCCACTTCAGGGATGTGCCTGCATTTCTGGAATGGAAAGGGAATGTCCATCCACCTCCAAACTGGTTCAAGCATTGCAGGTTAGACTAACCTGAAAAGATTGGATCAATTCAGGCTCATGCATTTTGATTGTCTGTCCCTAGCAAAAATGTTTCCAGATCACTTTCTTTGTTGTGGTCCAAATGATTGCAGGAAGGGCAGTGCTATAGCAAGGAAGGTCCCTCTTGGTCAAGGGTGTCAAAAATACCACCCATGAGCTGGATCTCACCTACAGAGCTATGTTATCCAGCCTGTAGGGCTCCGGGAAGGGCCAGGAATTTCAAGGGTGATGGGGGAGCACACCAACAAAAACCAGAGTATGGAGTCAGTCCTTTTGGGGCTGTGTTTCAGCAATGATGAGGTGAGAAGCAATGGCTGCATGAATCCTGATAGCTTCCTTTCCAACACATGCCCTGCTGCCAGAGGTGGGCCCAGATCTACCCCAGGGGGAGCCAAGTGAGTTTGATACCCCTGCTTTAAGTAGTTTCACATGGAGAATTGCAAAGCTGATTTCTGAGATCCTGAAGAGAAAGTGAAATTGGCCTTGTAGTATTTCTCTTTCTGTTAGTTCCTAAAAAGGTCCCCCTCTTGCAGTTCAACTTTAGCATGAAGTATTAAGATTTAGTATGTTATTTGTTGATCACTCATAGTGTTCTTTATGGCTATGCAGGAGAAATACCCTGCTATCAAGGATCTTACAGTCTAAGGGCTTGAATCCTCCTTGCTTTGCTCTAGGGAATAGATGGCGAAGTTGTATGGCTGCATAAAATGAGCAGGATTTGGCTTCATGTACTTGAAAGTCCTTTATAGGAATGGAAGAAGCAGTTCATTTGTGGCTGTAGAAATTTGAACTGGAGGTTAAAAACTGGCTTCAATCTGTAGTTGCTGTTGGCAGGCCCCAGACCTTGCTAGGCTGCTGCATATATTCAGAAACCTTTTTTAGACTCTAGTCTCCTGGGTGGGTTTTATTTCTTCTCAGTTTGTTGCCTCTGTACTTGAGAAAAATGACACTGTGTAAATTTTACAAACCTCCAATGTGTCTCCACAGATTTATGCTTGCCTTTTCACTCTGTCCTACTCCTCCTACCCTCCCAGCTTGGCTTTTGGGCCTGAGGTTTCTCTCGGTGCCTTTCACATCAAGTATTGCAAATGAAACCCTTGAGTTTTTGGGATCTTGGGTGAAAGGCTGGTGTTTGGAAGAAGCAGTGGCTAGTGAAAGGAAGACTGATATCAGCGATCTGTGAATTTCATAGCTCACTGGTATTTACAGCTAAATTCAATAAGCTCCTTTCTGGATGTGTTTGAAAACATATTGCTTATATTCCCTGAAGAAGCTAAAATGGAGAGAAAGTATATAGCTTATTTACTTAATAAATTGCTTAAAAAATACAGGTCTTGTGAGGAGGAAAGAAGATAAACTGAAGAGATGAAATCCAGGTGAAAAAAGAGCTCTGGACAGCAGCTAGAGTTTCACGGCTTTCTGCTTCTCTATCAACCTTTCCCCTTTCATAAATGGGCTCCTGCTTGTGAGGGCCTCAGAGTAACTTCAATGTTTAGGAAATGGGGTAAATAGAAGTAGGAGATCAAGTGAATCCTATGAGGCTTTTGATCTAGCTGGGGAACCCGGCTGAGTTAACTGCACAGAAGGTGGATTGCTGTGTATGTTACTTTGGCTATTTAAAAAACCCAACACATTGATCTATAAGGAAAACAAAAAATATAGGTTTGATGTATTGTGTAGCTGGATATATACTGTGTAGCTGTAGGATATATGGTATGGAGCTGTAGTCTTTCCAGATCCAACAATTAAACTAAGGCTAGAAGTGGGTCTACATGCAGTCAAAAATGTGACTTCAGGTCTTGAAGATGAACACAAACTAGATTTAAACTAGCTGGCTCAAGTACTGCTAGTTGTGTACACATGGTGCATGGAACATGGACTAAGCGTTTATGGCAGTTTCTCAGGGGTGTTTGGTTGTCCATACTGAGCCCCATGCTCCTCTGGTTATGAAGTTATGCCTGGTATGTAGGCATATTTATGGTCTGGAATTAGATGGAAGACCTCCAAGGAAAACGCAGGGTGCTGAAAGAAGTGATTAGGGTGATGCTATAGCTGGTGCTATTTTCCACAGCTTTCCCAGTGGTGTCAGCATTCAGAGTCTGTTGTATAAAGTGGTTTGGACTCACTTGAGTTGAAAGAATCTTTAGAAATAAGATACATTGGATTTTATTATATTGTTCTTACTTGAGCCCTGTAACATTTGCTAGAATTGCATGCCTTACATTCATGCATATTTGTAGGCATATTTTCCGTGACTGTACCATCTGGTAGACTGCTCAGGTGAGAGAGGTATGAAGCAATACGCTTATCAGCTAAGATGCATGGAATTAAAGCTGGTTGGAAATTTTCCATCAACATGTTTTCTTGAAGAGAAACACTGCTTTTTCTGGAATCAAAATGTTTAGAAGAATGTGTTGGTTTAAGTAGAGGCTCCCATGAGAGGAAAAAATTGAAATGAAAGAACTAATACTTTGGATTGGAATGCACACGTTGTATAAGAAGGGGTTAACAAAAGTGCACTGACTTGGGAGCTCTGTCCTGCTATACCATACAATGGATGTCAGGCCTGGAGGATGGAGGCAAATGGAGAGAATCTAGCTCAATTAGGTTATGACCATGCAGGGGAAGGGCAGTAGATTTCTAGATCTCAAGTAGTGAGAAAAGCCTGGCCTGGAGCTACAGAGCTGAGTCAGACTGCTTCCCATCAGAAACTCCCTGAAGTTGGCCTGAAGCTGGTTTATCATTTGAGTTCATTTGCAGTGTCTGGTTTTTAGGTGCTGAGAGAGGTTGTTTCCTTTCAAGTAAACTAGACTGAAGCAGGGAGCCTAGGTGAGTCTTAATGAAAGGAGACACCTAAACCTTGGGTAGGTGCAGGAGCTAGGTCAAATGAAGAACTGGGACAATGGATCATCTTTTGGGGTTCATTATATTTGTTTAGGAGCTTTGGTAGCCGTGAGGGGGTGAGACCTTTGTGTGACTTACCCAGGGGGCCAAGAGACCCCAGCACCAGGCCAGGTCAGAGGTGGCTGCTAACCCTTGACAACTAAGGCAGGCAAGGAATACCACAACAAGCCACGAGGAGGCTCTGAGGATGCCAACCACTGCTGCAATTTTATTGTTTTTAATTTTTATTTTTTAAATAATTACCTTGTAAAAGCCTCTACATGAACACTTAGTGGCAGATACTTGTTTTATGTATATGTGAAGGAGAAGGAAGAGAATTAATCCTTTTAATGTAATCTATATAGTAACACACTTACGGTGTCTGGAACACGCTTCTGTGACCGCCTTCCTTCTGCCAGAGCGATGATGGAATGTATTGTGAAACACGTCCTCGTTCAGAGATAAGTAAATGTGGAATATTGAGGTCCAGAAGAAACGAATGAGCTGAAAGTGTAGAATGGAATTAATGGAGAAAGGTAACTATCTGTATTAGTTTGAAGTCAAACAAAGGCAGGGTAGTTTTGTGCCTTTACAGACTAACTAAATCAGAGATGTATATCATAAGCTTTTATAAGCAGAGAGCTTACTTCATCAGATGCTGTGCTTATGAAAGCTTATGTTATGCATCTCTGATTTAGTAAGTCTGTAAGGTGCAAATCTACCCTGTCATCTTGATAAAATTAATATAAATTTCTAGGTGGAGCTTGTCTTTGTTAGGGGTGGGTGTAATGAAGGAGGTACATAAGGAAGAATGCATTGTACATAAGGAAGAATGAGTCTGCCTTCTGGAACCTGGGGTAAATGACTCAAGAGTCTTTTCTTCTTTTGGACTTCCACTGCTTTATTAGTCAGCTGTCCTGACTTGTGATTTTATTTCTGTAGATAGCAGTGACCCTATCTGGGGAGGTGGAAAGGTGAGATGGTCCAACTGTTTGTATGATATTCACTTAGTCAGTGGCTGTACCTGGGTAGAAGAAGACCACTGTCAGATGGTCCCCTGCCTCTTGGTAGATCTTTGATATGTCTCTGATTTTGCAGTAATACTTAAAGCTAACTAGTTACAGACCAGACCATATGCACTGCAGAATAACCACAGAAGCCTGAGAAGTTTGGATTGTATGTTAGCAGTTGGCATTTGTTTTTTCAGTATATTCTCAATCAGCTCATACTATAGTTGAACAGAAGAAAGGCCTATGTGGGCATGTGTGGGGAGGGATTTAGCAATTATCTTTCTGGATAGGGACTGTTCTGTGAAACTCAGCTTATCCAGGCTGAGAATTTAGGCTGAATGAACAAGGGTCTTTTTATTAAAATCATTTTAGAGCTCCAGTAGTCTGGCATGACAGCCACTCTTGAACTTTGGTACCTGTTCTCCATCACTACAGCAGCCACTGAGGAGTTTTCAGAGTACCCTGAGGCGTAGTTGAAGGTAACTACCCCACAGCTCTAAATAACAGCTCCTCTGTCTCCTGAGAACAATTGGCTGTGATTTCAGACCTCCTTTGTCAGTGGCGTTTAATTATAGCCATGCTACTACTCACAGTTGAGGTCACTCTTCTATTGTATGTCTATTTAATGCTCCCTTCTGGCTTTAAAACTGTGAATCTATATGTCACTATTTTTGGGCATTGTCTCTAATGTTAATCTTTTTGGCTGGAATTCCTTACACTTCTTGGTTATTGACCTGAATATGGACCTTCACTTGTTGAAGGTCCAAATAAAATCAGTTGTGCTGTTTTTGAAGTGTCAGTGTGATGATGGGGTGATTTCCAACCCCACTCTTGCCATGTTTATTGTCCTTGGTGAGCCCTGGATGGTGTGCTGCACTTGAGTGGGTGAAGTATTTTAACAACTAAAGGTGGTGTAGCACCGTGCACTGTATGTTTGTCATTTTCATATTAACTTTTAATGTGGATTTTGATGTTCATGAATTGTCCTTGATTGACTCTGGAGATGGTAATCCACTCTGTTTCCTCAGAATGGCTGCTGCTATGAGCACAAGTTTTTCTTCTTCCCCACCCATATGGGCCTTTTGCATCTACCTCACTCAAAATGAGGATACGTGGTAGAAAATAGCCCTTAGTGAGGTAAACATACATTGTTAAATCTAGATAGAGCCCAATCTAAAAGTCACTCCAAATACGTGGGTAATAATATATATGCATGTCTATTATATATCTAAAACAACTGAACATTCAAATAACTCTCCAAAGGGCCTGGTTGAAGATTTGATTAAGTACATCATAATCACATTAAAATAAACTTGGTAGGCCAAATGCTGCTGTCTGCATTCAGGCAAAACTTTCTCTGATGTCAACTAGAAGTCTGTCTAAGATAGCGGTGGGCAATTATTTTGGCTGGAGAGCCACATAATGAGTTTTGGTGAGCTGTTGAGTGCCGCAAGGGTAGACTCTAGAGGTGAATAATATTAGAGCTTCTGAATTACTTCTGAAAATTTTATTTCAAGTTCCATTTTGAAAAGTGACTGAGGCATTATGGGGTTGAAGTCTCATTGAAAGATGGTGGGATTAGGTGCTAGGTTTCTTAGGTGCTTTTGGCTAATTAATCCTTACAAAACAGTTATTTCAATAGTATTTACTGTGAGGCATGGACTAGGAAGTATATCCCTAGTGTGAGATCCTTACATTCCTGTGTGAGATCTTTCACCTGGCTATCTCTATTTGGAATTGTAATATTATAAAAGCCTAAGTCTGTCTGTCTGTCTGTAATGCTTTATTTATGCTCTGATTAGCTGACAAACAGCCAATCAGAGTATGAACAAGGGTTTGAACAGGAGCTGGCTGCAGTGGAGTGCTGCCATGACGGTGGGGACACAGGAGATGGGGTGGCGGAGCGAGGCCAGCTGCGCCCTGGAGGTGACGGCAGTAGAGCAGAGTTGGCCCCCCCCCCCCCCCTGCTCCCTGCAGGTGGCAATGATGGAGCAGAGCAGGGAGTGGGCCTTACTCCTTGCAAGTGGCAGCAGCGGCAGTGCAGAGGGGAGCAGGCTCGGGATACCACGGGGGGGAGAGGGGGAGGGGAGCAAGGCTACCGGCTGTGGCCTCCGCCTGTCTCTCTCCTCTTCTGTCGTCACCACCTGCAGGGCCTGCCTGATGCAGGACGACACAGTGGCAGTGGGGGAACGAGTGGGCCTGGCACGGGTTGGGGAAATAGCGGGCACGCCACAGTGGCGGCAGCAGCAGTGGGAGGAGGGAAGGGGAGGAGCGGACCTGGGCCTGCCATGGGGGGAGGACGAAGCCTAAGCCAGGGGAGGGACGGCCTGCCACAGTGGTGGTGGGGGAAACTGCTGGCCTGGCCCAGCAGTGGCTGGAGGAGGGGAGGAGCGAGCCTCCTCTCCCCCTTGGGCTCAGGCCTGGGCCCACTCCTCCTCTACTTGTCCCTCCCCCTCATTGGCTCCAAGCCTGCTCCTCCAGTTCCCCCACTGGGCTGGCCTGGGCCAGCTTGTCCCCACCCTCGGGCCCAGTCCTCCCCTGCACTGGGCCCGGGCCCACTCCTCCCCTTCTCCCACCGATGTGGCGGGCAGCAGGGGAGAGGGCCAGGGCCCAGAGCAGCAGGAGGTAAAAGGGGAGCGGAGCGGGGAGGGGCCCATGGGACTCCGTCCCTGCATGCTCCCCACCCCCATTATTCCTGATGGGCAACTGGCTAGGCATTTTAATAGTATAATAGTGCAGTAAACAAACTGTGATTTAGATCTTGCTTTTTAAAAAACTTAAAAAGAAACGTAATAGTGAAAAACTATCTTAATGCAATGTTAAGGTTGAGATTCCAGAATTAAATATGGTACCTGCTACAATCAAATAAATATGGTACCTTCCACACTGTGTCAGCTCATCTGTGCCTGAGGCTTTCTACACTTAACAAGTGCAAGATAATGGAATAAGAAAGCTAAAGTTCTGTCAGGTTAATGGCAAATTGTACTTGCATGTGAGACATTTCTTCTGAGTATTTCTAAGTACCTCTCAAATCAGCCAGGTTTCCCATCACTGCACCACACCGTGAGATTCATGTTGTCTCCATTTTACAGATAGAGAAACTGAGACACAGAGAGGGTAAGTGAGTTATTCAGGGCACAGGACCAGAAGCTGTTAAGTATGGGATTAGAGCACAGAAACCTTATTTTCTAATCCTGTGCATTTAGCAAATATATACTCCAGCCTTGCCTGAGGATACTAGAAAGGCAGCAGGAAATTGTGAATTTACACTGGATATGAAGCTGAACAGTACATTTCAAGTTACTAAAGATGCCTGTAAAATTTAAAAAGGCCTGAGGAAAACACCAACCCATTTTGTTTTTTCCTTCATTATGGAATTGTCTTTGTCCAAGAACTTCTGGCTTATGTACCTATTGTCCCAATAAACCCATGGCCTGAGAACTTTGGCTAAGCAGATGGCTCCCTAGGTACTGCCAATATGTTGTATTTTCTAGATCAGTGGTTTTTAGCCTTTTTAGACTCAGGGTACCCCTTGTTAGGCTCAGCACACCCCTTGAAAAATGCCAGCTCTTAGCTTTCACTCTTTTTTTCTTTTTACCAGATAGTAATTCTGTTGCAAAAAACTTAGAAAGACACAATAGGTCAGAATGTATTTGACACCAAGGATTCTTATTTGAAATCTCTGGATTTATTTTGTGAATCATGTGTAGGTGTTTCTGCACCTATCCGTGGTAATATTACATGGCACCCCAGGGTACCATGGTGTCCTGGTTGAGAATCACTGCTCTAACTTGTGTATGGTGGGTTCACTTATTTGGTCTGTGTGAGAAAATTATCAGCAAGGGAAAAGAGGTTCCTAACTGGAACTTCCTGCTATTTTTCCATCCCTAGTTTATACCTTCCCCATACCTTTTCACAACAGGAAGGAGAAAATCCAGTTGCCTGAATGATTCTGCTATAAATTTTCATATTTGTGCTAAAAATAGCAAACTGAAAAATTAATTCCATGCATTTGAATGCTTTACTGAGCATTACCTCAGGATGGAATTTAATAACCCAGCCTCTCCCTTAGCACTGAGAGCAAGTGCATCAGGGGTCTTGCTGCTTTCCCCTACCTGCATGTCTACATTGGCTCGGGGTTCCCTTAATATCAACATCCCTTCCTACTTAGTATTTGTTTTTAGTGTTTACAATTCTTTTTGGAGAAGTAGCTTCAGGCCTGTGCATCTCACACGAACCATTAAAGGCAGGACCTTGTCATGTTGGGTTCTAGCTAAGTTTTGATGTGACTCTGTATAAGGCTGGTTATATACAAAGGTGACAAAAGAGCTTTTAACTCTTATAAGTGTTGCTTCTCAGAGGGACCATTCAGGTGATTCTGCAGGCCAGTGAAAACTGGGGAAGGAAAGAACAGAACTGGAATAGCAGGTGGCACTCTGGGTTAAGACTGGAAGGGCTGTGCAGGGGGCCTGGGACTGTGGCAGAAGGAAGTACTGCTAGTCAGGGTCTGAGTACATTGGCAGAGCTGTTTGATGTCCTAACACTGATAAATACTAGGAGCATGGCCCCTTGAAAAATAAATTCACATATCTTTCTTTAAATGTTTCTGTAGGCCCTTCAGAGTTGTAGAAACAGTCAAATTGCACCTCAGTCCTTGTGACATGACTCTGCTCTAGAATTTAAATACAATGAGCAGATATTGTAGCTGCTTAGAAGCGACCCTTCCCTCAGTCTAATTGTTCTATCCTTGCACGACCCTGGCCCTGTAGAAATAAGAAACAAAGGAGGGTGATCTTATGGTTGTAATGCTCCTTGTTTCCTCCTGACCCTGGCCCTAATGTGGTAGGAAGGGGAGGTGAAGCAGGAAGATGACAGATGATGCAACGAGAAAGTAGAACTGTCAAAACAATCTCAGCTGGCAGAAGGAAGAGTCTCTTGCTTCTGACTGCCAAGGCTGGCATTCATGTGCCGGCATTGGGAAGTGAAGCAGTCTCTCAGAGCCAGAGCTTCAGGAACCAGAAGTGGGGAGGGGTTGAAGGGAAGGGGATAGATTTATCAAGCAAAACATAAAAATAGGGGAGGGAGAACTTGTCTTCTGAACACTGTGTGTCATCTTGTAGTATACTAATTGGCTGGCTAGTAACGCGCCCTCTCAGAAGGCAGCCGTAACCTCAACTAATTGAAATACTAGGAATTAGTTAAAGGGGCACCTACTAGCATAAATGTCTGATCCCTCCTTCCTTTAGTCTTTGAATCCTTTGCTGGAACTGGTCATTAGACATTAAGGAGGCTGTCCTCACATGCAGCCTTCTTCATATGTCTCAGCAACATGCTTAGAAATAAAGGCAATTCACCATCAGTGCAGGTGCTTCTCTTTTCCTTTCCTCTCCTCTACTCTTAGAATTGGTCTTGAGGATTGAAGTCTTCAAGTTGTTCTTTGAATGTGTGTCAGGGTGGGTCCCATTATGGGTTCACATGCACCTGTGCATGCAATGTCAGAAGTTTATTTGACTATCACTGCCCATTGGGATTATGCATATACCTTCTACCTTCTTGTGCACTCATTAAAGGGCCAGAGCAGGAGGTTGTGACCTACCCCTACTCCCTTCTTACTGTCTAGAGCAGAGCTGTTTAGTAGGTGCCCTGTGGGCCTCCAGCAGCCCATGAGTGGTTATATTGCAGCTTCCACACTCCCACCTAGCCACTCTTTCCCCATTGCTCTGGTGCAGTGGGACACAGCCTGCAGTACTGGGTTCAGTAACATAATTGAGAGGGGAAAATGGGGTCAGCATCCCTGGATACTGCCCTTGTAGAGGTGCACAAAAATAGGGGCAACCACAGTGGCATCTGATTGCATGGCTGTGATCAGCACTATGGTAGCCAGTGCTTCCCCAAGTGATGTGCAGCTGCCTCAGGTGCAGAGCTACACTTCCATGCCTTTGTATGGGAGAACCCATATCGTGGGGTGGCTGAGAGTAGCAATGC
>NW_017728947.1:78131682-78246584 GCF_001723895.1 Crocodylus porosus
CCAGGGTGTGCAGTACAGCAGGGGGGAGAGGAAGGCATGCACAATGCAGGGGGGCAGGTGCTGAGCACATGGAGTGATGGGGGTGGGGAGATATGATTTCTGCTAGTCCAGTTCACAGGGTGTGCAGCCCCTGGCTACTTAGAAGTTGGACAGCCCTGGTCTAGGGCTGTGAGTTGGAAACTGGCATGGTCTGATCCACCTGTTCTTAGCTCAGGCTTAACATGTCCAGTCTTCCAAAAAAGTCTTCAGAACTACTTCTGATCTGCTTTTCCAGTTGCTTTGAACTGAACTGAACTCAACTAGAGTTAGACTTCAGTTCAGTTGATCTGTCTGAGCTGAGTTGTACCAGACATACTGTCTGTACAGGGGCCTTCACATGGTGGACTCAGAACCTGCAGGCTCTAAAGCTTGTCCATACTATGTTGGTTTAATCTGCCTGAAAGATGGACAAAGCAGGTGTCTCTTCTGTTTGTGGGAATCTTATGTCGTGAGCGGACACTTGATCTGCTTATCATTTTCTACAAGAATGTGTAAGTTGCCAGATACAGGAATACAGCTCCAGCTGCTGGAACAGCCTATTGTGATCTTGTCAGACTCTGAAGAGATGAACCCTGGAGTTCTGCTGGGAGACATGCAAGTTTCATCCAAGGCCTCTTCTAGTAGACAAAGACCACCAAATGCCAGCCTAGAGAAGATGAAACTGAGAGAAGACCGCATGACCAAAGTACTGGTACTGACAACTGGCACCAAGCCCATCTTCATCATCATTTGGAGCTATGTCACTGTTGTGGAAGTCCAGCACATGAGAGAGTGGTCCAAAATTCTAGGTGGATCTTAATATTTTCCTATAAGGGACAATACATTGAAGCCTCTTGTGATAAATCAACCAAGCCATGCGTGGTGTCAAAGGAGACCCTGCTGGGGAGAAGGAGCTTCTTATAATGCAGCAGCCTCTTATAGCACTGACTCTAGCTTCAATGATGTATCCATCATTGTAATTGGTCACAGTGGAGGACAAGCCCAAGGAGAACTGAGGTCATCATTGGTGCTAAGACAGGTACAGACTTTGGCACTGGAAGTGCAATATTCTTTAGTGTTAGCTCTGGAGGAGATGTATTCCTCCCCTCCATAGGCGACACGGAGGAGGGCATTGCGGGGTACATGCCTCCCCTGAGAGTGAGCACTCTGGCTAGTAGGGGGTCACGGAGAGCGCTTGTGCTCCCCTGAAATTGTCTCCGCTGGTGGGACGTCAGAGGCGGAAGTGCTGGTGGTGGAAGTCCTGGAATTTCTGCCAGGGAGATGGCTCCTTAGGTTCTGGCTGTTGGGGATTCCCCCCGCAGTGGTTGCTGTGATTGGATGCTGGGAACCCCCTCTTCCGCCCGGCTGTGTTCCACTAGTGGCCCCGCAGACTCAGGAGGCTCCATTTGCCCATGCTCCCCTCTATCTGCAGCTTATATGTTCTCCTCTTCACTCCTTTGAGGTCAGTGATTAAAGTTGTGGAGAGAACTGCTGTCCTACTATACAGGCCTCAGTCACTACCAGCTCATAAGGAATGACACGGGACTAGCAAGTACCAACAAACTAGCCATATTTCTAGCTCTGTTGTGAGTCCAGAGGCTTAATCCAGCATTTGAGAAGCTGGTCCCACTGCTTCTGAGACAGGAAAGGGTAATTCTCTCCATCAGCATCCCCATGTAGATCACCAGGCTAGGGACAGAAGTTACACATAAACTAGTTTAACTGATCAGAGACTGGTTTAAACCTGTAACAGAACAGAAGCTCAGTGCACATAAACCAGTTTCAAAATGGTTGAAATGGGTTTAAAATAAACCTGGTTGAATGTAATATCAGACTTAACTGATTTAGGTCAAACCAGTTTATGAAACTTCTGTCCCAGACCCATTCCCCGTTCAGGTTAAATCAGAGTCTCCCAGCATCCCAGCATCCCAGCATTTTGCAGTCCTGGGTTGGGCTGTGCTGTCTGCTCCAGAGAGCAGGGCTGGTCCTGCCCCTCTGCTCCCCAGGTGGAGCAGTGAGGGCTGGTTCACTAGCCCCTACAGGCAAACCCCAGCTGGGGCCTGGGGCCAAGGAGAAGGGTTACATTTCCCTTTCCCCAAGTACAGAGCTGCCCTGCCTTGCTAAACTTACTGCTGGCTGAGACTGTGGACTACAAATCCCAGAGGCACCTGGAAGCAGGAAAAGGAAGTGATGAGCAACCCTGCAGAGTTCTTCTGCTGTGATTGTGGAGTGCAAGTCCCAGAGACCTGGGGGACAGCACGAAGAGGAAGCAAACACACAGCCCATACCAGAGAACCATGCTCTAGCACCCCCCTGGCTTCTGGCCTGAGCTACTGCATGCTTAAACTAACCTGCAAAGACTGAATCCGTTCAGCCTCAGGCTTTTTGACTGTCTGTACTTTGCCTCAGTGCCCAGAGTACCTGGAATAGCTAACTCTCCACAGCAGCATGAATGTTCACCAAATGCCTGGCAGTTGCAGCAGTGGATTTAAGGAGACCTGGTTTTGGACTGGCTGATCAGAGGCAGATCCCCAGAGCCCACATTTACATCATCTCGTGACTAGGACAGCTTATGAACTACACAACAATACCTATCACTCTATCACAGATTACAACATTCATAGGAGCTGTCATCAAACCTGATTGGGAAAGGCCTACATCCCAGAACACAGTGCTTGTCTTTCCAGTGGGTGACAGATGACCTAAGATAAATCCCACAGTGTTGATGCAAATATTTATGGGAATCTTAGGCCGCATGCTGGTTTTTGTATTGGTATGTGAATATATAATGCCACTTGCCAGATTTTAAATGTGGCTGAGGCTGGTGTACATCCCATTTAGGCTTCACATACGTAAGAGAATCACAGTCCTGCCTTAAGCCCTGTTTGGTTACTGGACCTAGTGAATGTGAGGAAAGAGATACCGTTCTTGGCATACTCATTGGTGATGCTCATCACTGATACTTCAAGGACAAGGCAGGGTACTTGTTTGAACCATCTGCACATGCAATTGATGTTTTCTTAAGAGGACATGAAATCCTTGAATGGAGGGTCATGTGACTGGCCTGCAATGTAGTTCCTCCTGCTTAGCTTGGAAGAGGAAGTCCCGGCAGACAGTATGTCTGCAGTGCACAGTACTTGATTATTTCCTGTCTGCCAGAAGGTTCAGGCTCTGTATATGGTGCTGTTAGCGTGGGGTGAGCCTGATAGCTCTACACATCCGTGGGTCAGCAACAACCTGGCAGATTTCTATAGTAGGCACACGGTAGCCGACAATGAGTAGTTGCTATAGAAATCTTCCATAGACTCCCTGTCTTGTTAATTAGGGACATCCAAGATAGATGCTTTTGTCTTGGTAGAAAGCACCAAGGCCGCATCCAGATGAGCATGCACATGTGATCTGTGGCACTGCAGACCCATCTGTGTGGCGCTGCATACTGCATACACTGCACATGTAGGTGTTCCCCGTACTGCTAATATGCAGCCTGGGGGTGGGGGAGGGGAGTTGACCCTGGGAGATCCCAGTATCAAAAAACCCCTCACCTTAAAAAAAGCAGGGCAGTTCACACCACTCAAAACCAGAGCCAGGCTGTGTAGAGCCATGTTCTGGCTGCTGGCCAGGCTCCCTGCTGCAGGATATCTGTGGCTGCAGCCCCTGGAGGCCCCCAGGACCCCAAGTAGGGCTTCTAGGGCCAGCCCAGGTGATGGTTCCAGCCTCCCCTCACCCAGGGTAACGTGCCGTCTGCCCAAACACACGTTTATGGGGGTTCCCTGGGGACAAGTAGCAGCAGCACATATTGTGTTGCTGCTGTTTGTCCTTGCAGAAACACATATTCCCACCCATGGGGATGCTCCCCAACAGCTCATACTTCTACTCCAAAGGGAGGTAGATCCTGGCCCTTGAACTACTATTGGGTTGCTCAGTACATCATCAAGGCATTTTTCTCATGGTTGTTGCATCAGCACAGAGAATCAGGGAGCTGCACACCTTCAGGGCCAGGACATCTTTTGCATTGTTCCATAGAAAGTAGGTGGTACTGACATGACTTCCCACGCTCATCCCTAAAATGTTCTCAGAATTCCACACAACTTGACCTTGCCAGTTGTTTTCCCAAAGCTGCATTTAACCCCATGAGAATTGTAACCACATGCTTATGCCCAACATTTGCCCTATTACCTTTATCAAGCCAAACCTTTTTGGCTGTCTCTCCATCACCTCATGGCCAAGTCAGGCTCACTTCAAGCCAGTCTCTGTCATCTTAGTGAAGCTCTACATGGGTCACATGGTGCATTTCCATCTGCTTTCAAATGTCTGGTAAACTTTTTCTTCTGAACATCAAGGCACTCTTTATCAGTGCAAAGGCAGCCACTTCTGCTTGCCTCAGGAATGTGCCAGTCTGAGATGGGCAACCTGGAATAACCCACTGATTTTTGTTGCACACTGTGCCTTGACAAGGCAGCCAGTTGGGTGCCAAGTTAAGGAGGGGAATACATCAGTCACTGTCTGAGATTGCTGACGTGCCATGCTCACACTGTCCTGAGTGCACTGCTTGCCATTTGACTAGAGTGGGATCCACATCGATGTACTCAAGAAAGTGAGAAGTTACTTACTCTGCAGTAGCCGTTGTTCTTCAGGATGGAGTCAGTGTTGATTTCATTGTCTACTGTCCTTCTCTGCAGCAACGCAGGGCTTTAATTGTAAAGGACCTGAGGGGGATCATCATTGTCCTGCACATTATGGCCTGATATGGCATGAAGAGCCCCATGGCTTTTTATAAAACCTCTTGTCTTGTCTGTATGAGGCACATGCACCTCTACAGATGGATCTAGGCTGACAACAACTTTTCAAACAACCAAAGTTACTCTAGGTAACAGTCAAGCAGCCATCATAAGCTTTTCTCATTCTTCCCCACCAGCATGCTGTGGTACTGTTGTGGAGGGATCATATCTAGGAACGAGAAGCCAGTTTATTCTTCATGTCCATTCAACTTTTTGGCCTCTTTGCTTAGGATTTTAGTGAGGGAGCAGCTTGTGCCATTGTTTCTCCATCAGGAACTGTGGCCTCTGTGTTTGTATAGTGCTCAGCATATTGTGTGAACTACATCACAACAGGTTATTGTGATGATGTATTTTCTTGTTATGGGCATCAGTTTGCTAGTGTATGGACTAAGAACCCATCAACTCATTTCACGTAGGTCACTGAATGACTGCCAAATAATAATGACTTTCAGTCTCTATTGACATGCAGTAGATTTGACCTGGTGGCCTGAAAATGAAAGGCTACATATTGCATCAGCGATCTCTTTTATGAAATAGACCCTTAAAAGTCAGTATGCAAGCAATTTTTACTGCACCTTCTGAAAGCTTTGATAATGGAAACCGTAGTAGACAACATCCAAACATTTTGCCATAAAAGAAAACTCAGGTTTATTTTCTACATCTTTTCTTGCTGTTTCCCATTGTTCTGAATATGGGCTCATTCATATAATTTTTATTTATATTCACTTTTAACAGAGATAAAAAATGTGTTGCGTACTTTACAGAACAAAGAATTTTGCATCCCCAGTGAGCAGACAGTCCTCAGAGCTTGATCCGGGGAAGCCCCAATTGACCTCAGAGGGCATTGTTTCATGTCCTTAGTTCTGATCATGCAGAGTTGGATCTGTGTCTGCTTGGATCTGATTGTAGCATCAGGGGCTAAATTTAGATATCCTTATCAGAAAATTCAGAAAGGTTTGAAAGCAGAAAAATTTAGCTGCTTCCGATCATTATAGTCTATATTCACTTAAGTCAGCAGTTGTTCTTTTCAGAGCACCAGCTTCTAAGAGTAAACAAACACTTCCAGCATAACATTCCAGTATTTCTTATTTAATTTAAATGCGTATTTGTGGCTTCAGATACAACAATAATTACAACAAGCAAAAATAGTAACTTTGGAAAAGTGTGTGAGGGTTGGGGAGAGACAGACAATATATATTTATTATGATTATTCATCCTGTTTCTAGAGTAGGTAACTGTAAGTTTAGGAAGGCTACACTGTGTTTTTTCATACATAGCAAATAGCTTGAGTCCCTGCTGCATGTGCAAACGGGAATGCAACCCTTACTGTGAAGTTGCATCAAGTGTTTCTGAGTAGTTGATGTTCATCTATGCTGAGCCCTGAGGCAAGCGGGCTACATTACCAATACCAAGCCAATTTCATGACCTGAGTTTTTATTTTCTTATCAGTAAATGGTGTGGAGCTGGGTTCTAATTTGCTGGGCTGAGAAACTGTGTGTGTGTAGCAGGAGGGCTATGAGCAGTGCTGGCCAAAGGTCAGTCTAAGCCCACATCTTACTACATACTACATGTGTGCCATGGTTGTCTCTTCTCATAGGTCTTTCCCTTAGAACGAAGTTACAAAACCACAAGGTGATTATCTCTTAGGAAAGAAACTATTTTAATTTGATTCATCAGAAGTAAATAGGTATAATAATTTTGGGGGAGGGTGTAGGAGTTTTCTTCGTTTGTATCTGAGGTAGTTAATGGGCTAAATGTATGCCATGGAGGCCAGATAATGGTGGGAACCTTAGGGACAGCTGTAATGACATCATTATGAGTTGGAGGTGATGACAATGGTGATGAAAATAATAGCACAGTAACAAAATGATACTTCATCACTTATGAGATCTCACTTATTGGCTAAGGTGCCCCTCTCCCTGGGGATGGTTGTAGGCCCTGCAGGTAGATGTTTGCATAAAGAAAGAGTAAGTGCCATGGCGAAATGGGTGAAGAATGCCTCTTTCCCCCCACAGTGTACAGCCACCCTCTGCTGAAACTGCTTCAGCTTCATTCAGTGCTTTCATATTAGTGGCTAGGCCCCTGTGGGATTGGACCTTCCTCCCCATCATGATTCAGCACCCTGGTCCCTTCCTGAGCTGGAAAGTGCTCAGGTGGCATAAGTCACAGAGCAGCAAAATGAAAAATCTTTCTCTCATGTAAAATAAGGCTGGCAACAGAGGTGAGGGTGGCAGTCTTTCAATCTTCTCTATCACCCCCCTGCTTCCCATTGCTTCCTGAGCAGGCAGGACAGGAACACACAGCAATGAAAGGAAGAGTCATCTGGTGGGATTGTTGGGATCCCTCCACCCCTGCAGCTAGCCACAGATCTTTGCAGCAACAGCTGTGCTTCTCCAGATTACTCTAGGGGGAATATTAGCATCCTCTAATAACTCCATCAGACTTACTGAGGGATTTATTTTATTAATTTGAAGGCTGGGTACAGCAAATAGATTAGAGTCCCGGCCGATTTCTAGGCTTTAGCAGCCCTTTCTTTGCTTAATTATCACTTCTTCCATCTCTCTAACTCTTTCCATGTTAACACCGTGTTTTCTTTGTATTGCAATTTACTGAGCACTGTATGGAACATATACAAGACCAACAACATTGGCTTCCTCAGGATCTAAGAACCGCTTCAGATTTTGCCCCTACTCATTTTCAGATATTAGTCACCCTTCTCCAACTCATAATAGCAAGAACAACAAAGCACATCTGTATTTTTCCCCCGGGCGAGAGGAGCGGAGAAGGCACCAGGAATGACAAGTGTCAGTCAACTATACATTTAGTCCCTTAAAAGGTATCATAAAAAAACCCTTGCCTCTTATACATTTTCTGTATCATCATATCTACAGCACTTTGCATCTACTATTCAGTCAGTTGGTGCATTGAGGGAAGGTGTTCAGATACCATGATCATGGTGTGATATGAAAACATGAATAGGAAGGTCCTTGATCCCTAATATCTTATACTGTTGGGGCTCAGTTCTGCCGGGTTAAAGAGAGGCTGATGGTGCTCAGCTCTTGACAGGCCCTAAACAGGAGAAGTAATACCATTCTTATACCTGGAGTACATTGGGTAGAGGTCTAGTCTTTGTGTTTGTATCAGCATGACAGACAATGCAGATCATAGGAAACACCATGGGCCAAATATTCTGGATACAGCAGAAAGGTAAAGGAGGCCACAGCTAAATCAGCTTTAGCTTCTTGATATTTGGGCTAGTTCACTTTAGAGAAGGCATGGAGCTTCTCTAATATATGCCATTTGGAAATGACCACAGTAGAAAAATCTGCTAGTTGGGGGTTATTACCTTCCCTCCACACATGGTCCTTCCAGCCCTGTATGCTTCCAGCACACCTGCTTTTCTGGGGATGAAAAGAGGTGTTGAGGTTGGGGTAAGAGCTGGTGTTGTTAGCTAAGGACCTCTTGGTATGGGAGAATGTTTTGGGTGATCTACCCAGTTTCTGCCTCGTTCCACTGATGGGATGATGCAGAAGGACCTAATCTCTGGAGAGAAATTGGCCTCTATTTCTCTAACACCTGTTTTGTGATTTGCCTCAGGCTTACAAGAGCCTAGGGTGAGGAGTAGCCATTGACCTGTCATACCAATTGGTTTAACATTGTTAGAGTCAGGGCTAGAGAGAAGACTGGCCTTTTGGAAAGCCAATTTCAGCTGTAGGCATACAGTGGTGGTACAGCTATTTGTAAGAACTTAAAGTTTAGCTCCAATTATTTATTGAAGAGCTTGGTGGAAGGCTGTCCTGAGGAGGTAGCTGAATGAAGGGTGGGAGAGACTGGTGTTTCCAGGAACAGGAGGTTGCATGGGAGAAAATGAATGGGAGATGTTAACGAAGTGGCACAGACAAAGAAGAAGGGTATAGACCTGAAGATTTTAGAAGGCTCTAGTTTCCTGTTCCATCCAAACTGGGATTCACTGGGGGGAAGATGAAAACATCTCTTTCTCCCAACTACTAGAGACCATCCATCAAACCCAAACCTATCTTCTTTTAGGCTCTGCTTTGCCTACAGCATATGAAAGTTTTGGTAAGAATAGTCCCAGCAGTGTGAATGTTACCTCAGCTGAAATACTTCAGATATTGGTGTAATGTGATGCAGTCTCTTCCCCCGCCTTTAGTTAGGTGGCTTTTGGAAATGTGGCAGAGGGTGTGTGTTACTTCTAGCAAATGTGATGAACACCTTGTTTGGAGAGGTATGCTTGGATGTAGGATTGGATGGCAAATAGCAGCGTCTATGGAGAGGACTTTTTGAGGGGACATTTCTGTGGTGCCCGTTACCATAGTATTCAAGCCATTTTATGAGTTACTCCCCTTTTCTTGTGATATAACATCTGAGCTATGCTTAGAGAATTCCCTTTTCATAGGGGCTATAGCTTACCATGGTTTTGCATCCAGAACTCTCAGTACCCACTTGGATTTAGGGTAGTGGACGGCCCTGATGAGGTCTTATATGTGCTTAGGGATAAGAACCAAAGGAAAAGAGGAGTTGGTGTCTAAATTTAAGCTCAGTAAACCACAGAGCAATTGCCAGCTTAAAATGGACAGGGATACTGCTAGGCTGACTTGTCCAGAGACTACCTGTGTTTCAAATTTGATGTCTGACAAGAAAACACAGATTTATTCCAATTCCTTCAGTGGCCAGGCTGACTTGGGTTGTTCTGTAAGTTCCTTGCTGATGGACAGGCTTACTGATGTGTTTGCACCTGTACTTTAATATCCTCGTTGCATGGACTGACCAATGTAAACGACCCGAGGCTGAAGCTGAAACTGAAATCTGGTCTTGTTGCCACATCCTTCAATGCCACTGCTTGGCAGTGGCACCCAATCCTCCTAGCTGGAACTAGTGATGTGGTCTTTAATAAGTAGAGCCTGGCGGTGCGCAGCTGGCTGTGCAGAGAGTTGAGGAGGAAATCAGTGAAATGGTAGGAGGGTCAAGTATCCATTTCTCTGGGTATCCAGTGGCATCTAAAAAAACAAAACAAAAACAGAAGCCAGCTTTATCCTGCTTTGGTCAGTTGATGGACACAGGAGGTTTAAGTGCAGCTCAGCAGCTTGTCTGGAGGGCACCAAGTAATTAAATTTCACTCGTTGAGATTGGATTTTTGTTACTCGTGTGCTACAGGACAATCGGTTTTCTTCCAGCCCCATGGCCAGAGTTCTAGAGTGTGTGTGTGTCTGTGCATGTTTGTCAGAGTGAGCTGTAGAGGGTGACAATTCCTCCAGTTTCCTTTAAAAAGCCATGAAATCAGTGAGCAGCTTTATCTAATAATAGTAATGATAGAGAGTTAATTAAATAGATTATTGCAAATTCACTTTCTCTAAGGTTTTTTCCCTCCTGCTTTTACTGTTACTTGGGTTAAAGGGTTCTACACGTTGTTTCTTGAAAGCAGGAGGTATGGTTAATCCCTTTAAGCCACATTATTGTGAAAACTCTCTTGAAGGCCCAGGAAGTCATAATGAATTTATTGCTACATAGAGATGTCACAGTTGCTAGTTATAGCATGTACCATACTTATATGGGCAACTTAATTGCTGGCAAGGAAAAAGTTCAGGTCTTTACTATTTGAGATGAAGGAAAATCTACTTTCTCTAAAATGGTTAGGATTTACAGCAGTGACTCTCAACCATGGTGCCACAGCACCCTGGGGTGCCTTGAAATCCTTTTAAGAGTACCACGGGGTGCCCATGCAGTGTTAGCACTTTTAAGTGTGCAAGAATGATTCACAAGATAAATCCAGAGATTTCCAATGGCAGACAAGTGTCAATGTGATATCTTTTATTAGACCATCTAAATAGTTGGAAAAATTGTTCTTTATAAGCTTTTGGGTACAAATGCCCTTCTTCAGGGAAAGGGAGGTGACTCTCCCTCTGCCTGAAAAAGAGTGTTTGTACCTGAAAGCTTGCAAAGAACAATTTTCCCACTAATTAGTTGATCTAATAAAAGATATCACATTGATCCAAAGAACCTTGTCTGCCTATGTCCTTAGACCAACATGGGTATAACTAACACTCCCAAGATTTCACATGGGAATTCTGAGTGTTAAAAACACTCTGACTTTTGGTCGTATGGAGTTTTTTTTTGTTTGCAAAAGTATTGCTCTCTTACTTTTCTGTAGTCAAAGAACAAATGAAAATTAAGAGCTGGCATTGTCTGAGGGGTGCCTTGAGTTTAATGAGGGGTACCTTGAGTCTGGAAAGGTTGAAAACTACTGATTTATGGCCTCACTCCAACCCTACAGAGTGACATGCTTACACAAGAATAAGCAGGTTTAATACTCTTCTCAGCAGAGGGCACTGTCATGAATGATACATTCAGACTGCTCAGCACCTTAAATTAAAGGTGATGGAAGCAGAAGAAGGGTGGGAAAGAGCAATGCACATCAGACCTCATTCAGATGAAATTTAAATCTATGTTGCTGACTGCCAGCCGTCATTAAAAATCCCACCTCACTTTTAGCAAAGGCAGATGAAGCTAATCTCAGAGTCAAGACAAATTACAGAAGGGTTCCATTCTGCCTTTCTAAATTGCCCTTACTCATCTAGCTGTATAAAATATACTTCATATCCCAAATTATTGTGTAGCATTGCTGCAAACTGTTAAACTGTTGCTGTGTTGCACCTCAGCCCCTGCTCCATTTCAGTACTTGATGAGTGATTCTTATAATCACAATGAATAAAGTGCTTTGGGAGCCCAATTATTAACTATTTGCCCAGGCCTGTAAATGTATGCAGTGCTATAAAATGTCCAAGTGCGTAGCTACTCCCAAGACATTAAAGCCTAAGAGATCCTTCCTGATGAAAGACAAAACAGAAATATTATCAATTCTAATCAATGTACTTTGTATGTATGTTACCACTTTTTCCTGGGTAGCATCAGGACTGTACAACACTGATGGGAGAAAAAAGTGCTTCATTAGCTCAGTTATTAAGGACCTGGGTATTTGAAATGAGAGGATAAATCTATGTATGCTGTAATCATGAAGTTCCCAGTGACTGTGGCATTCAGCATAGTAACAGCCATCGTATTCCCTGGTAGCATTGGCAAATTTATCCTAGTTGAACTCCATTGAAATCAATGGAAAAGCACTAGAGGTAAATATGGTCCTGATGTTTGGGGAGGAGATACTGAACAAACATACGGAATGAAATCTTGACCCTGTTGAAGTCAATGGAAAAAATCCTTTTGCCTTAATGGAGCCAAAATGTCAATGTAAGCAACATGGATTTTCTATTGTGGGCACAGACAACAATCCCAAGATTTTTGGCCTGAGAGCTCAGAATAAATGCTGTCGCAGAGCTCAGCTAAACACAGACTGAACCCATTTGTGGATATTTAAATACTAACTTTCATCAGTGACCCATAGTTGGATTTGAACTGTGAGGAGTAATGTGAGAGATCTATGCTACTTTGCAACCTTTCTTCCCACTGCATCAGTAATGTTGCCCAATGTGTTAGGACAGAAAGGGAACAACCTGTCAGGTCCACTTGGACATGCAGGGTTAAGGTGGCAGCATGATATTGCCCATATTAGAGCCTTGGGTCTAACACCTTGACACAGAAAAAGTGCGACTTCAGTCATCTAAATTTTCGGTTTGTCCTTCTAATCCAAAATATGCATCAGTAGCAAGTTAAAAGGAAATGCACCCACTTCTGAATTGCCAGTATCACCTTCTGCAACACCCTGGAGATTCCTTGATGATGGCTTAGCCTAGACCTGCTTAGCATATATCTTTTCAAGTCACATCCCAGGCAGCTGTCACTGCATCAGTCTAGTCCCTTGATTGATATACTTTCATCTATATCTTAGCAGGGGGGCAGTCAGCCAATCAGATTGCGTAACTGAAAGTACTGACCAGGTGAGCCTCGGGCACTGGAATTATGTCTATATATTTCCACTATGTTTGCAGTGCGTCGAGGGGCAAGGCAGGTTTCAGTCTTATTTTTTTAATGAGTACGGAGTAATTATTCTTCAGAATACACTTATTTTATGCCTGAATTTAGGATCTCTTTTTGGTAGGCATCACCTTGAACAATTTCCTTCTTTGTTTCACAACCTCTGCTCTCTTCCCCCGCATAATACTTGAATTGCTCCCCAAACCTCTCCACTGGTTGTAATACAAAGCCAGAGTAATCTGAGAACCCTGTAGGTGTACGTTGGAGGGCTCAGGTGATTTGTAATATGAGACAGACGCATT
The DNA here is from genome assembly GCF_001723895.1 of Crocodylus porosus. NCBI lineage: Eukaryota > Metazoa > Chordata > Crocodylia > Crocodylidae > Crocodylus > Crocodylus porosus. The sequence goes on from NW_017728947.1 coordinate 78,144,728, forward strand.
CAATTTTAAGTCACTTGTTCCCATTCAGCCCAAGTTGTTCCCTTCTGATGGCTGTTTGGTGACTTGTGTGAAATGAGTCGATGGGTCTCAATCTAGCTGTGAGAAGACAGGTGTCTGCAGCACGTCAGAAAAGACAAGGACTGTATGAGCCATGGCAACAGGACTTCCTCTTCTGAAATGGGTCCCTCTGACTCAGGGTTGAGGTCTGCTGGCAGCGCTGGTGTATCTGGAAGCCCAGTTAGGCTGCTTTCTAATTTGTACCTGTTCTTTGCTCTCCACAGCTCTCAAATCTGCATCATTCACTGGTGCTAAATTTCATATAAAAAAAATATAAAATACCTCAGACATTCTGACTGCAGACACTAGTATAACAGAATTGGCTTTATTCCTCCCTATCCCCTTCATCCTCCTATTTCCTTTCTTGCCCCACCCAGATGGCTGGGGCTGCACCTGACAAAGGCAGCAACCCCGCTGGTCTGTCTTTCAACTGAGCTATTAGCATCAAAGAACAAAAGCAAACAGCACCGGCTTGCAGCTCAGCCATCTACAAAGGCGCAATTAATGGGCCCTTGTGTACAGGATCAAGCAAACCCTGCCTGGACTTTTGTTGACAGACAAACCTTCTTTTGTTTGAAGTGCCCTGAACCAGAGGAAATGGATAAACCTCCAGCCACATGGGACAGAGTCCTGTGGTCACTGGGCTTTTCTGTTGTGGGCTCTGTCTTTTCCATTTTCAATGGGACAGGGCTTTGCCTCCTTGCTCTCAGTGGTAGGAGACATGGGTGAGGGGAAGACAAGCTTGTGTTGAAGAAGGAGGGAGAAGTGAAAGTACTGTTCTTTTAAAACCAAATGAAATAAAAAGGTCTTTAAGACACGGCCTGTCACACATTAGATATCAAAATGGACATAGGTCCTTAAGCTTGGGTCTTATTCCACATGGCTTCAGTCCCAGAAAAACTGTTAACGTGACTATGTTTGTAATATGCCATCATCTTTGCTTTAAGAGTAAGTCATGAAAATCAGTAGCAGGGAGGCCCATTTGCCTTTTGTGTTAATGTGTTTTCAGGGACTCAAGCAGAATGGAGTAGGACCACACTGTCAGGGTGAAGTTACATGTTACATTTACTAAACCTGTGGAACATTAAGCACTCTTTAAGTTAGCACATGCTGTTAGTCACATGTTATTATTTCTTGCCTGCACAACTCTGATTTGCCACTAGAGGGTTAGCGAGCAGGGGCATTGCTAGGGGCTGGGATACCTGGGAGGAGCGCAGGGCTGGGAGCAATGCATCATGGGATGCTGGAGAACAGTAAATTGCTCATTTTATCTCCATAAAGCAAATTTAACTTACTTGAAGAAATAGGTAGCACAGGTCCAGAGTTAACTCTTGCCTGAAGTGGCATAACCTTGAGATACTCAAAGGGTATTTAGCATGAATGAATGAGCTTCACCATGCAGACTGCTGGGTTTTAAGTGCTTAGTGTGGTCTGAGTGTAAGGTGTACATTTCTCCCTTGGCCACTTAGAGGCCAAAAGGTAAAACAGGATCTGGCCCTTGGCCTCTAGGTTCTGAGCACAATGACAGAATGTCTCAAAGTGAGAAGGACACAAGATGATGCAAAACAATTCTTAAAATGTCATCTTCACCTTCGTCCCTTCTTCCTGACACTGAAGGGCCTCTTCCAAATGCTGAGCCACATGCAGTATGAGGCAGTCCTTGGGTGCTGAGCTTAATTTCCTGGCTTATTACTAGTGAGTCCCCTTGTTGAAGATTGTCTACTTTGCAGATATGAGCTGTACAGCAGCAATTCTAATTATATATCACAACTGAGCTGCACAGTCATTGGTGTGGTATCACAGGGTTTCTTGTGAGGGCTGGCAGGCTGCATGTGAACATCTTTCGTTTTTACATAGAAAGTAACTGTTTTACACATTTTAAAACTAAATAAAATAACTTATGTAAAATAAAATCTAAGCAGTTTCACTGATTAAAAACTAGCATTTGCCAATAAATACCACATGGGGGGGTGTCTGCAACACTCTCCCTTTGCAGTTAGAATAGGAAATTCCTCTAGTGACTGTGGGGTGCTACCAAATCAATATTACAGAGGTCTTGCTGTGGAGTAAATGTTTGAATTTTTAATGCATCTTCTCTCTGTGGAATGATAAGGCCTTTCTAAAATGCTGGCCAGGAATGAGGGTTCGGGGAGGAAATAGGTTAGGTAGGAGGACAAGCCCTAGGCAAGCAGCACTGGTAAACCAATGTGTAACTTGTGATTCGTAAACCAAGGTCCCCTTGCTGACTGCTCCTTCTGATCACATTTGTAGCTTGATGTATTTGGAGACCACACTTTGGTGATGCTCATTGCTCCCTGTGTTCGCAGCTTCATGTCCTGTTTAATTAATATGCAGTTAAATAAGCACTGTTCCAAAAAGTGGCAATCAGCCTAGTGCCCCTTCTCTTTTTACTTCATATGTTTTATTCTTGTTCTCTTTTCCAATCCCATACTCCACTTAGGCCCATACACAGAATCTGGTAATATCAAACTTGGAGAACCCAACCAAAATTGAGCTCACAGATGCCATTCTCAGGACAGTACAATGTTGGCTATAACAAAATCTGCTGCCATGTTAGCCAGTCCTTGTGGCTGTTCATGTATTTGAACAGCTGGTTTGGGATGAAGTTCATGAGAGGAAGAGAACTTGGAACTGGATTTTTGTGCCTGCCTGAAATGAACTCATGATGCAGCTCTTGAATCATCAGCAGTAACTGTGATACCTTACACTACTCTAACCTCTTTCACTCCTGAAAGCTACAGTTATCTTCCTAGATTACCACCGATTCCCTCTCACAATCTCCCAGATCAGATCACCCCAGTGTCTCCTGCAGTACACTCTCCCTGCACTCAGATCAAGGTTCTCTCTGCACGTATGCCCTTGTCTTTGATTTCTCTCCCTGCCACACTCTATGCTCTGTTCCGTACAGGTGACTTTTCCCACTTCTCCCTAGTGACCTTTCAGGACCAACTGTCTCCTCTTGCTTCTCTGTCAACAGCTTAAACTAACTCACCCTTCTATGTTAAAAAGGGCATGTCAAAATACTGGGTCCTGCTTGCGTACTGATGGGTTCAGTTAGGATGTGTAACCTAAGCAATGTAAATGGTTTGATCTGGGTCTGCATTCCTTCCCTTCTTTGTGTTGCCGTCTTTGGATTATTGGCTCTTCAGGCTAGAACAGTTTGATGTGTCTCTCACGTGCCATGTATGGTGATTCTCAAAGGATCCCAAAGACGGTTTGAAATTGCTGAATGAAGAACAATGTCTCCTGGGATCATGTACTGCCTACTAATGAAATCCAGGTACCTTATGGATGGCACATGGCGGTCACAACATTTTGCAACATCCCAACAGTTTAGGAGAGGGGGTGGAGAAAAGAGAATCTGACAGAAAGTGGAGGGTTTGTCTGGGGGAAGAATCAATTATTCAGATTTTGCATTATGCCAAGGCACCCAGCATAGCACACTCCCAGTCCTGTGGGAGAAATGCCGTGGAAGCTTGAACCACCACAGGTGGTTAACATCATATCTGAAAGATGGTCATCCTAGCAGCACAGCTTCTCTATCACCACACAGGCGCCTGGGCTTAGGATATAAATAGACATCTCTTTTTGTGCTACCATAACAACTTTTATGATGGCACAAAGAGAAAGCAAACAGGTGTTCATGCCATTTGTCACACCACAAATGCCAAAATTTGTGGCCCAGAAAAAAGGTGGTAATAGTTTCTGCCTCTTTATTGCAGCAGACATTTGTTAGCTTTATGATGCAAGGGTGCAGGCAGCCTGGAGCTTCCCATGCTCTCCAGCTGCCCCTGGCAGGCACTACTGGGGCTTGTGGGGCCTGATCTTGTGCACCTCAGGAATTTCTACACAGGATTGGGCTCCTCAGGTCCCGGAAGTGACTGTCCAGCTTTCACCTCTTACAGAGATGTGCCCTGGGGAATCTCCAGGGTGCATCTCTGTAAGCAGGGAAAGCTGAAGTTTTCTGCTTGCTGAGATGTATCCTGGGGAATCTTCAGTGAACATCCGTCAGTGGGGAATCCTGGCCTTCCCTGCTTACGGAGATGTGGCCAGAAGTTTCCCCAAGGCACATCTCTGCAAACAGGGAATGTATTGTCCTGTGTTTGGCAGGATCAGGCCCCTGCCCGATGCAGGACAATTGGCAACATGTGTCACCCATTGAAGTGAATCAGTTGTCCTGGGACACATCCTGGAACAACTGATCTGCTTCATTTGGTGACATCTATTTGTACCTTTAGGTACAGGCTTGCAGGGAAGGCTGCCACATGTTGATCATCAGCACTACTTTCTGAAGCACTCTGAATTTCCTTGGAAGAGTCTACTCCCATCCAAATAGTGATTTCAACTCGACCGTGCTTAGCTGAGGAGTTTTAAGAGGTTCACCTTAATAGTTTTATGACAGCAGTAATTGGGTAGAATGGGACTAAACTAGAGATAGTAAAAAAAAAAAAGGGGAAAGAAATTGGAATCTCTTTATTGTTGTGTTCACTGGACTTCATGGGCTCTGTACCAAAGTGGACATTGTGGTTCCTACGGTGTACCTGTGCTGTGATTGATACAACCATTTACAGTTCCCTGTTCCTCTCCTTTTTATTGGACTAATTTGTGGGATTAATGTGATTGATGGGCAGAGTGGTCTTGTGCCATAAGGAGGGACGAATATTGAATGGCATTTGGTCTGAATCCAGCATCTTGGGAAGAGCCAACTTGCTCACACACTGTGCTGTCTGCAATGAAGGACGGTCCCTTGGAACAATGGGCAGGTGGAGTGAAAAGGGACAGGCTTTCTCCTAGGCCTTTGGGACTGTTCAGAGCCCTGCAACTGGTCATAAATTCAAGTGACTTCTCTTCAAGAGGAGCGGGTTCCTTTCCATTTTCTGAAAATTTGTTTGAATTTATGTGAAGTACAAAGCCTGCTGCAGACTCATGGGGTTGGTTGGTTTGTTCGTTTGCATTGTGCTTGAAGAGACACAGAATATTCTAACTAATATTCTTGCAGGAACAAGTGTGGCTTCATTCTATCTGATTCCAGAAGCTCTCTCTCCGGACAGATATGACAGTGGATTTCATTTTTACATGCACAGTGGAGGGGGAGCCAAACCCTTTTCCCTTGCATGGGTGGGCACTTGGCTGTGGATGGATGGCCTTCAAACCTACTTCTGGTTTTGCATGAAATTGATTTCCATGCAAGGATGCTGAGTTGCTGTGTGGTGTTTCTAATGCTTTTCTCTCTTTTCTCTTTTCTTTTTCTCCCTCTTTTTTCCCCTTCCCCCCCTTCTGCTTCCCATGAAAACACCTCAACAGATGTCAATCATATTCCAGGTGAGTGTCATATTTGCTGAGCTAAAAGATCACTGTTTGGGAGGCGGGGGTGCAGTGAGAGTGGGTAGAAATCTGTGACTGTGAAGAGGGAATATTCATAATGGGAACTGGAGGACTGGATTGCAAGGCCTTTAAATCAAGGCACCCTCCATAGCTATTCCATTGTAAGATCCACTTTGGAGGACAAAACGGTGTTGATCAGTTAAAGGGACACTGTCAAGATAAAAAAAAAGTCACATTTCTTTAAAAATATATTGTTGTCCAATCAGAGACTGCTTATTATATTATTGCCATTTTGTACAGTTTGTTGACTGAGTGATTGATTTTTACCTTCATGTGGTTTGGGATTCTGAAATTAGACCAGTTAGTTTCAATTGTCAGTGGGAGTCTGCTCCATGTGTTAGTCCCAGAGCCAAAAGCTGTTATGTGAAGATTACCATTAACATGCACATAGGCTGTTTTTCTTTTTTTCTAAATGAAAACACGGTGGGAACAGTTCTCGTCAGACTGTGGGTTGTAAGCTCCTTTAAAAAAATTAGTAGAAAATTCACTTTGTCTATAATGTGTGAATGAATCAGTTGAAAGAGAAAACGCAGTGTTTAGGGGCTGGGATTTATTTTTTGGTGGGGTTGCCCCATGGAAATGTTCAGCTGCAGAGAACTCCAATTCTCATTTATTTCCCAGCTCACTTGCCTATTGCTGCCAAAGGATATTGATCCAAAGCCTGAAGTGCCTTGCTCCATAGTCCCATTCTGCTGCTACTACAGGCAAGAGCCCTGATTTTGACCTCACACCCAAATGCGCCATTGGTTTACTGGCTTCTGTTTGTGTCAGCAGACTCAAAATGAGAGTCCAGCCCTAGTCTGGCCATTGACTTGAATGGAGCCAGTACCTTGGGTGGCTGCTAAGGGAGTCTGTTCTTTCCAACTAAGCTCCCTTTAACTCATGGTGCCAAGACTGGACCTGAACATTCTTCCTCGTACTCTTTTGTTCTTTTTCAACCATTGAATAATTAGAGTTTGCAGTCACTTTTTCAAGCCAGTTAGTGGCTTGGATAAATTCTGCTGTCTTTTAGCCTTTATAAACCATTCATTAGTACCCTACAGACTACTCTCAATGGTACCCTATTTACTGACAAAAAGCACCCGGTATTTTGCAGATGTCTGTACAAAAAAGGTGTCGTCATACATGGCAAGTGCATATTAGAAGCTTGAAACAAGCCTCATGGCAAATATAGCTCTTTGGCATGCCACAGAATGCATCCACTGATGTTAACAGCCAGTTTCCTCAGCAACCAGGAAAAACAGGAGCTAAGGCTTTATCTGCCCTAGGAAGTCAGGTGTGTTGGGACTTGCATGGAAGGAGTTATAGCCCTCTCCACTGTGTACTGAAGCCATCTGTGCCCATGGCTGTGAAGGAAGATTGAAACTTAGTGACATTGGCTCACTGCAGATTGGCCTTTTCACATACTGGTGATAACATTCTGCACTGCGAATGACTGCTGCCTTGCAAAGCAACAGTTTCCGCTTTGGCTTGAGTAGACTAGAGTACAGCCAGATAGGATAGGTCAAGACAATAGTAACATGGCAACAAGATCAGAGCCACACTGTTACTGCTGTGTGTGGCCTGGAGAACGGAGGAAGTATTCGCACCCACAGGGCAAAGTGCTGTTTACTCTGTAGGTCTCCATGTACTCTTTAATTGGGCTCCCCTGTCCCATAGCCCCCTCTCATTTGTGGATGGTCTCACAATGGGCTCATGCAAGGAGGCATGCATACTCTCCTTCCCCCTGCTCTCATGATCTTAATCCCAGAATTGCTTTTACACACTCTCGCATACATTCTTCTCATCACTCTTTCTAGAAGGCTTGCACATTTGTATTCTCATTCAGATATGTGCCTGGCCCCTATATTTTGAACTCTGGTACATATCTGCTCCCAGATGGGATCATGTGCTTAGAGCTTCTTGAATGAATATTGTAATCTTTGTGGATGTTGTTATTGTTCATGTCATCATGACCCAATAAGAGTCATGGATTGATATACATCCAAGAGTGGATTGATATACATGACTATCTTGAAAAAATGAAGCCCCACACTGCACTAACATTGCTGCTCAGAACTGGGCACCCTTCAAACAGAACAGGTTTCCTTGCACACAATAAGGGAAGATGCAGATCTTTGGTTTCTGTGTGTCTGGCCATGCCTGGAGCTTTCTTACTACTGGATGATCCAGCCAATCAGGATTCAGAGATTGGAGCCCAGGGCCCCTGCCAAGCAGCCATTTTAACCATTCACTGTTTGCAAGACAAATTGGGGATTTTATGAGCTAATGTAACTATTTACCCACAGGCAGCAGAAGGGCTGTAAAGGACCCATTGATTAATTGATTAATTTGACTTGTTGAATAGACTGGCTAGAACTAATTCCCCAGTAAAACAAGATCTTTCTGAATGGCTTCTTGCTGGCTGCAATGAAGTTCATACTTCCTGGACTTCTCTTTAGCAGAGGCCCTACCAGGTGCAGGGAAATCTTACTTAAAGAAAACAGTGACATTGCTTTAAACACGAAATGTGTGTTTTTATAAGGTCTCCTCGCTATGAAGGGGGAGTCCTTTTGGAACAATGGCTAGCTTGACACACTGCACAAGTGAAATGAGTTTGTCAGGTTTTAGCTTGGTTCATAAGTAGGTATTTCATTCAGTTCACCCAAAAAAAGGGTCAGACGCTGGCTCACCTTCACAATGCACTTAGAGATCCTTGGATGAATAGTACGATGTCATGGATGGTGTTATTAGGTTTTGATGGTGTGAACACTAATGGTGACTTGACAGTGCATAGCCGGCTGTCTTGCAAGAATAGGGACCCTGTCTTTCTGTTAGTCTCCTCTGCATTATAGTCATTGCATCCCCTGTACTTCCTGCTTTTTGCCAGTAGTCTGTGAGCCTTGAAAGAATAGAATAAATTGTCAAGAACAGGCTAATTGAAAAGAAGATCTGGCAAGGTGCTTCCTCCTATGAGAATATCTGAAGGATAGATGGGTGTCATGTTTGATTAAGGGGATTGATGTTATTGTGCAGGTTAGATCTGCACCCATTACCTCCTCTTCTTTGGGTGAGAGACTTACTTGGACCTCCCTAGGGAAGATGCTCTGGGCCTGTTTACAGTTTATAGTGACAGCCTTGCAGCCATTTCTCACAGCTTTGCAGCTGATTAGAGTCTGCATTTAAATGAATAAGTGTGACCTTGTGGAAATGCCCTAGGTATTCTGGGTCCTACGAAAGAATCCAGCTTTGCCTGCATGCAGGGAATAACCACCTCTGGAAGGATACAGGAGTCCTTTAACTGGTGCCAGGATACTGCACCCAGTTTCGCTGGAGGGGAACACCATACTGCTAGCACCACTAGCATTTCAATGAGGTTTCAAGCCATTTGAAGTCCCCTGCTCCCAGAAGGGATGGGACAAGGCTACAGCTTTGAAAAAAATATAAATACCTGTACCCCTAAAGCCACTTGTACACTCATTTTCATTTTAAATGCACATACTTCTGTGCACAGCTGTCAGTCATTTCCATATTTGAATGTACACTCTCTTAGGCAGGCTTGCATGCAAATTGTTAGATGCCCTGATACCAAGTTGTACCTGCTTCTTAGCTTCACACCTGGCCACTCACACCACATTGTCTCTGTTGCACATGTGTACATTCACTCTTTGTCAGATGCCTTGATACACACACCTCCTCATTTGCAAGCTCCCAAAACACAATCCTCAGCCACTCACGCTTGCACATTGCCTCTTACCGTGTCTGCAGCATCTTGTATACTCATCTACATATGTTCATATGTTCTTACATCCACTTGCCTATGTAGCATTCCTGTAACAAGGATTTGTGATCTGCAGCATTTATTTCCTATTCTTTTTGTCCTTGACCATGGCCCCCTGACAAGGTGCCACTGAACCTGGCTCTGCCTCTGAAACCACAATCCCCAGATGGTGACAAAGCCTAATTCCCACCCTGGGAACATTTAGAAGAGTGTGGGGAGAGAGCAGAAGAGAGGAAATAGCACAGCTGTTGTGTGTAATTGGACTGGAAGTGGGCCTCAGGCTACAATAACTGTGCTCAGTTCCCAGCCGACTGTAGGGCTGGGCCCTATAAGGAGCCTCTTTGCTACTGTGATTATTCTTGATGAATCAAAGAAGAATTACTCTTCCCTGCACCGTGCTGCATCTTTGCCCAGCTATGAAAAATAGCAGCACCATATACATCAGAGGCTGGGAGCTCAGCTTATCTGTGCAGAACTGGCCTGTCCATCAGAAACCTAGACCTGAAAGGAATATTTCACCCTACAGTACATGGTGTCCTCTCCTTCCAGACTGGAGGTCCCTCTCCCATCAGCATCCCGGCCGTATGTCCTACTGAAAGTAATACACTTGTAGTAATGTCTGGGGTGCATGCATTTTTGAAGATGCCCCAAGATCCTAATGGGGTTGTGTCTTGGTCTTTGGGTCTGAAGAGTTACCACATTTCAAGGTGTTTGGGTATGAGAAAGTCTACACTGAAAGCTAGGGAACCTTTTCATCTTTTTGTCATCAGAGGGAAAGGGTGCTAAGGGGATCTAGGGTGAGAGGCAGAGGAAAAAAAGTTTGCTCCCTGTAAAAGTTCACCCATATAGAAAACAGGGAAAGGAAGAGTGGGGGAGTGGATACCTCCTTCTCTGGGGTACACTTCTCCTACACAGCTGCAGCATTTTAGTAGGATCCCTGATTTAGTTGAACTCTCCATCTGACTCCATTATAAAACAGGTATTTTAACATCCTGAAGCAGTGGAGCTTCCAAAAGTACAGTATCCAGGTGTTATACTCACATCACAGTGGACACCTTTATTGATTGACTGGGTCATAGAGAATGAATGCGTCATTCATAGGGGAGTCCCTTGATGGCGCGTGGCAGGTCTGACAGTGGAGAAGCTTGCCCAGCTGCTGCCCAGGATACACTCTTTTTATACTTTCTTTTTATACTTGCAGTGCTTCCAAGTCCAGGGCTGTCAGATTGGCACTGCCATTAAAAGGTGAAAATTAAGGCCTCTGGCCATAATGTAGCAGTTCCACAGCCGTCCCTTTGTTTCAGCCAATATAAAGGAACCAGCCTCCCACAGTAGCATTGGCCCAATAAAACAGGACAAGCTATAATTAACTGGAACAAAAGGACTCCATCTTCCTTCACTGCTTCAATCATTTGTCACTCAAAGCTGAATTTGTACCCTCCCCCAGTCCTTTATGTTTAGTAGCTTTCCGTTTTTTCCTTGTTTATGTTCTAAGATTGAAAATGTATCTTTTTAGAAAGGTTTCCATCATTACCTCTTCCACCCTGCAAAGTGCCCCTAGTAAGTCCTTAAACAGGAGGGCCACTATTTAATTACATTGTTCTTTCATGTAATTGTGCTCTGAAGATACTTTTAAAAATGTTCTCCTGCTTTCATAAGAGTCCAATGTCAGCCCCTGGCACTTCGTGCAATTAGCACTATTTAATTTCTCTGCTTTGATAGGGAAAGTGGAATGGGGCACTAAGTTTTTTTTTCAATGTAATACTTAGAAAAGTTATTTTGCAATGTCAAAAAAATTAACCTTTCAGAAATGATTGATTCTGAAGCAGGTTTGAAAAATCCACAGTATCCTCAAGCCAAAATAGGAAGTGCCAGTAGCGATAGGCAGAGATCCCTATTAGGACACAATAGAAGCTCAGCTTTTTGGTCAGTATGTCCCAGACCATAGCAATTTTGTCTTCATGTCAAATACAGGCTCCATGCAGGTTGATCTGTGTCAACACACACTCTCTGATGGAAGAAAGTTTAAAGAGGCTTGGGTTCACTGCTTGTTTCAGAGGTATAATTCTTTGCTCTAGAATAGATCATCCATTCAGAAAGATACGGTGGGCTTCCCTCAGGAACAGTGTCCCTTTTCCCCTCAATGTCACTCAGTTCTTGCTTTCAGAAGTAGAGAAACAGTAACTCTTTCAGGTTGGGAATAAGCTTCCTCTGCTAGCTGGTTATTCTATAACTGTGCATTATTGCATTTTTACATACCTCTTTTTTTCTGTAGCATTTCCTACTAGCCCTTGTTGGAGATAGGATAGTGGGCTGTCTCATTCGATTTGTGATGGCAGTGCTGAGATCCAAATACACCGGGGCTTTGGAAAAGTTTGCATTCAGATCCAAATTGTAGCTTAGACATATGTTTGTTCACAAGAAATGAGCGATTCTCTCTGAACTACTGTATTTACTTGAATACAAGATGAGTCCCCCCTCAATTAGCATGGGGAGAATAGCCCCATGGCTTATAATCATATGCAGAAAACCTCACCAAATATGTTGTCTATCATAAAACTGCTTCAAAAAGCAGCATGTGCTCAGTAATGGAAACCAAGTATGAAGGTAATTAAGCAGCCAACACTGAGCATGACTATAAAACGCAGCCCATATTGGGAAAACTTGCTGATGGGAGACTTTTTGTGTGGCCCTTAAAAAAATGGGTGGGTGTTCCCTTCCCAGGGAACTGGCACTGGACCTGGAGGTACTGCAATACCGGGCTGGTACTGGGAGAGCCAGGGGCAGCCCTGACACCCTCCCCTTGGTCAAAAAACAGATTGACTTTTATTAGTAAATGTTTAGGATTGGGAATCCAAAAAAGATGACAAAGCCGGTAGGGAAATACACAATTGCCGGAGCGAGGGACTAACAATAGAGGAATGGGGGTGAGGAGGGTAACGCAACTAGGTTACAGGAGATACAATGTTAGCCATCTAAGCCTGGGGGACAGGGGATGGGGGGAAGGGGAGGGAGGGGGTTCACGACGCTGAGAGAGAAAGGAGATAGATACACACAAACCCATTACAGTGGTCCGCGATGGTGGAGGAAGTGGTTTGAAGGAAGTGTCTCAGTCCATATAGAGTCTCATCGCGGGGGTCCTCTTTGGGTAGAGCAGGGTTGTTAGTGGTTGGAAAATCCTCTCGAAAGTGAAGGTCCATCTGGTGTGGGGAGGGGGGGTGGCGGTTCAGGCGGTCCCCTCTGATCTTACATTTGATCTTAGCCAAAAAGGCCGAGATGCTACTGGGAACCTACCACATATCCTTGTGGTAGGTTAGTGCAGCATGATAACATACATCAGTTCTGGATAAACTAAGTTCATAGGTATTATATGCAAATTGCTACAGCCATGTTTAATTTCAAGGTTATTGTTTTTTAATTTGCTCTTCACTTTCATGTATTCAGGGAGAGCAGAGTCTGACAAGAGGGGAGAGGGGGAAGGAGCTGTAAGGGGAAATAGCTGGGGGAAGCAGAGAGCAAAGGGTTGTCTGACCCCCCAGATTTATTTTCCCTGCTGTAGCAGTGGGAGGGGGACAAATTCAAGGCAAACTCCAATAATTAGATTATGTACCTGGAAAATTACAACAAATTTATACGTTTTCCTTATATAAAATCTAATTATTGAGTGGGTTGTCAGGGTCATCTTTTCGGGTAAATACAGTAATTTTTCCCTTTTATGTCATTCTCTGTTTGGCTCTTATTTCAATTTAGTCAACTGAATAGACTTTAACAAGCACTAACCTAGCACTGGGACACATACATGAAACAAATATTTCATTGTAATAATGACTAGATATGTGAAAATATGGCATTTGGCACATAGGGGATTATGTGACCCTTTCCCACTTCTACCTTGCCTTAGTTTGCAGCCCTGAGATTTTGCCGCCTAAGACTGCTGAAAGATTTACTGACATTTGTGGATGGTGCCCATATACCACAGTGGTGGCTGCATGGATGCCTAGAGTTCTGGCAAAACCTAGCCTGATTTTTCAGTTTTGCAAATTTCTTGTACTGCTTGTATTAAAACCTTGGGGTATACACATCCTTTTTAGATCTGTTATCATACCACATTGGGGTGACCTTGGTTTTTGTATTCCAAAAATTTGTGACATCTCAAATGTGATGTATTTTGACAAATCTTGAAAATAGGGTAACAGACAATTTGGATCTTTAACAAGAGACTCCGATATCAGTTCAGACTTCTTTCACTGTTGTTTTTAGCATAACTAATAGAACTCTTTGGTACACATGTAAATAGCAGGTAGGACAAATTTAGGACCCCAGAGCTTGAAGGTCTTGGATATTCATGGTGTATTGGAGAGCACTAGAGATTTCACTCATGTTTTCCTCTAACCTTTATTTGCTTGGAATGAATACCTTCAGGTGAGAGAAATAATTATTTATCTCATATTTGGGTTGGGAATATTTGGCCTTCTGTTTACAAAATAAAGATCTGAGTAAGGCCTATAGATGGACAAACCACAAGAACAAATAACAAATATTCTCTCCCCTGTAGAACATAAGAAGTACCATACTTAGTCAGACCACTGGTTCCATCTAGCCCAATATCCTGTCTCCAAGATGGATGCTTTAGAGGGAGGGCATTGAACTGGATATATCTAAAGTGCTCTATCCCCTATTCATTACCTCCCTGGCATCTGTCATTATTGGTTTACAGAGGCCAGAGGAAATATCTTCAACTGCTCTGTTCAACAGCTATAAATAACTATTAATCCATGAATTTGTCAAGTTCCCTTTGAACCTGGCTGTGCTGTCTGCCTCTGTTGCAGTCTGTCCCAATCTTTTTCCTTCCTGTTAAAAAAAATGCTTCCTTTTGGCCATTAGTTTACAGTGATCTCTGCACTTTTTGTGTCCAGCTGGGACTAAAAGATCAGGTGAAAAATCTAGTATGATAAGCTGTTCCTGTATTTTGAATTTGACCAGAAGCAGAACAGGGCAGAAATTGCTTTAGGGAACCATTTTTATATAATATTTCCAGCCAGGACAATACTAGAATCTAGGCCCATCAAAGTGCTGGAAGGGAGTTCCTTTTCAGCTTTTTCTCACTTCAGGTGCCCTGTGCTTTGTGCCAGGCCTGTCAGGTGATCTATCAAGCAGCTCCTAGTCACTGCTTTCCTCTTCTCTGACATAGTGAAAGGCTGAGGAGTCAAGGTCTATATCTTCTCTCTAGATATCATTGTAGGTAGTTACATGGCAGCTCTGGTCTATGTGCTTAGATTTTTTGGATGTTCATCTGAACATGACACTTGCCCACTGGTGCTAATGGGTTAAAATGCAGCCAGAAACTTAACACTACTCCCTGATGAAGTCAAATTATAAAATTAGATCATGTCTTCTAATTAAAAAAGGGATATATCCCATTGAAATAAATCTGATTTGGCTATTTATAGTAAAAAAAAAATGCTTTCTAAACCTATCCTGTGTTTGTGATTGTTTTTCTAAATCCACAATAATCTTTAAGAACATTTAGATATTTGCATTCCTTAGACTTTATAGTTATTAATCCCTTTATCTGGCATGGAGTTCTCTGTGGGTGAACATTATCTTGGGCTGATCTGGACTTTCAAATCCTGCACCAGAACAAGGGGAAAAATTACAAAAGATATAAATAAACAAATTCAGACTTATTGTGCTGCTTGTTGAAAAATCATTCTAATAGATTCACTTGGCCTTTTGGTCCCCTTGAAATAACAAACCATTAGTAGCCATGGTTGACGTGCATAATGAATGGAACTAAGTAGGTGTTTGCGGGTTTATGCGTATATTAGCACAGGACTAGCAAGCTGAATCTCCAACATAGACAAGGCTGTTTAGGAGATGGGGAGAAGGTAAGAAGTGAAAGTTCAGAGTAGTTGAGGATCACACGAGATAGGCTTGCTGGGGCCAAATTTGGGCTTAACTATTAAACAGTGTAATTGTGCAATTGCATTTGCTGCAAAATTGGTTAATTGCACATGCAAATGGCTGCCTAGACATCTGACTGGCTACTTATATAACCTGGTTACTGGATTTACAGGTGCAATTGTGATTGCATTCACATTTTACAAATGTAGCTGCACAACAAACATGTTTGCAGCTGGGGGTGTTTGTTTCTTTTTCATTGTGGTTGGCAGTAGATTTTGGTTTATGCCAAAATGAAGTTAATGGAGCTGGGGTCTACTGTTTCTCACAAGGTAGGGGCAGGTAATTGAAATAATCACTCCTGTCTCATTTCCCCAAATGGATTTGGCCTCTGACCTCTTGCACTGATGGGAGTCTGTACCACTTGCTGCTTCATCCCTGACTAACAGAGGCTAGCATTAGGGTTATTCCCACATTGTCCCTTGGAGACGTATCTCCAATAGTTAATGGCAAAGAACAGAAAATGGATTGGTACTAAAAATAGGCTTCAAGATTTCTTTTCCAATTCCCTCTGAGATCTGCTTCTGATGCTGATCTTCTGGGCTTTAATTAGTAGGTTTGACAGGTGATTATTAACTCCTAAAAATTATCTGTTGAAGCTGCTGCATTCATGAATGAGTACAGCTGTGTGTGTGTATGTGCAGTTAGCACAATTGGCTAATCTAGAACAGTCGTAGCAGTATACTGGCCTCCCTTTCTCTGATCAACACAAACTTCAGTCCTAAATGACCAGCTCAAGGGGCTACGCCCAGACTTTAGGTTGCCAAGGAGCATGAGTACCATTCCCTAGAAAATTCACATGGCTTTCACTGGAAGCTTATGTAACATGAGTCTAATTAAGCATCCCCTCAGATACATAACTATCCTGGTATGCAGTCTTACAATTGACATCAGATTTTTCTCTACCTGTGATATAAGCTTTCCTTTTTGATCTGGGAAGCAGTGGTGTGTGTGTGCATGATGTTTGATGATATCCATACTTAGCCTGTTGGAAGTATGTGAGCACTAATACCAGGAAGTATTAGATTGCGTAAGTGATTGCTATAAATACATGTGTGTGTGTGTGTGTGTGTGTGTGTGTGTGTGTATATATATATATATATATATACACACACACACATATATACACACACATCTTTCTCTTTATTTCTTTTGTTCTTTCTTTTTCACTTCCTCTCTCTCTTTCTCAAAGGCCTCTCGCACCTGATGATGGGTGAACAAGGTAAGTCCTTCATCTTTCCTTTTCTTCCTAGTCAATAAATATTGAAGATTATCTGTGTTTCTTTCTGGTTTGGCCTGGCATGCAGAAGACAACTTGGTGTGTGGCACAGGCTAGACTTATCAGTCACACCATGTGCATTTTTCCTTTTTTGACTTTCTGTTATCCATGGCTATTTGCCAAACTGAGACCTCCTTTACTAATGTCCAGGAGAGAGGTTTTTGTGAAGTTGAAGAGAGCCATGGTGCATATAATGGGGTGGGTACAACTGAAAGTAAATGTAAACAGAGGAAAAGAGAAATTTTCCTCTCTTTTATGAATGCCCCCAAGCATTTTCTCTTTTTCTTTCTTCCATTTGAGGCCTTTGGTAATGACTTTTGTCCTTGCTTGGCAAATGCAGCCCTCAATATTTGCTTTTGTATTTTTAAGAGCAAAATTTTTGCAAAAACATGCTAATAGCCCTCATGGCATGATCCTACCTCATTATACGCCTTGAAGAAAATTGCATATAATGGTCTGTACATTCTGCATCTGCAGCTTAAAATATTCAAATATGCATGGAACAAAATGCACTGAAAAATGAACAGGGCTAACCCCAGGATGGGCTACAAATGAGATTTAGGCTTAAATCAGAGTCCATATTTTAATATCTCAGCCTGGCTTTTGTTACGGGCCTATTGATTGTGACAGAATTGGTTCACTGGTCCCACTCTGCGCACTGGACTAGAACAAAGGAACTGGGGAGGCAGTTACTGATACAGGGAGAGGGAGAAGAAGAGAGAGCTCTGGTTCTGAGAGGATTTAGCTGAATAAGTATATAGCCAATACATGGAGCATCACTGGAGATGCATCTTTGTCTCACTAATGCAGCTATGAAGTAGTTAATGCAGGGGCAGGCAATTATTTAGGGCAGAGGGCTGCTTACTGAATTTTAGCAAGCCATCAAGGGCCACATGACAGGCAGTCAGGGGCAGATGAATATAAATTTTCCAATTTTTTGGGGGTCCTGTGGGCCAGATAGAATGGCCTGGCAGGCCACATACTGCCCACCCCTGAGTTAATGACTTAGGTGAGGTAGACGCATGGGACCAAACCTGAGGAAGATAGAGCCAGATTCTGGAAAGGATCATTTTAACTGGGGAAAGGGGCATAGTTGCCATGTACCTCATGGAGATTTTAGATATGACTGTTCTTTGTACAGAACAAAGCTTTTACCACACAGTAATGACAGCTGTGGGAAATATAGGAAGAAAGATAAAGGCTTTTCTTTTAGCCTGCTCTTCCAGGGTGATAGGGAGATTGGGTCCAGCCTAGATGACAGGAGTCAACTCCCTCGAGTCTTCAGAAAATGTGGGCAAGCTTCGGGGGGCACTTCACTTGCTTTTTGGTCCTATTTACTGCTCAGCTGGCCTTCATGCTCTGAGATATTCATATGCTATTAATAAAGTAAATGAAAGAAATAGTGCCCTTGGCATGTCTTGGTTGCTGGTTTTAAATCAGAAGCCTAAAAGCTGAATATGATAGGAGGTCAAGAGAGGGGAGTGACACTTCTTGGGAATTACCAGTATATCAAACCTTTGTGGCCCCATTTGGTCCCAGTGAGTACATCTACATGTGTGCTTTAACTGTGGAGTTGACTAATTAGCTCCACAGTAAAATGTCACCATCTGCTAGTCCCTCTGAAACCTGATGCCATCACTTGGAGCCCAGGGCTGCGCCTCCTGCCTTGCCTCCTGCCAGGCTGGGGCTTCTCCGCCCTGGCTTGTACTCAGTATGCCGGGGCATGACTCCTGCTACTCAGTTACATGAAGGAAAGCAATTGGTACTTACATGGCAAGTTGCAACCTGGTTTGTATGTGGAGAGCAAAATGCCCCAAACTAGTTTGCACCAATCCTGTCCACAACCACTTGCCTGGTTGAATAGTTTTAAAGTCTGTTGCCTTCTGTATCTCAAGCCACTGCCACTGGTTCATTTCACCCCAAGGCCTATCCTTGCCAATTGCCTCCATATTACTCCACTTTGATGAATGTTTACTTTTTATGTGTGGGATATGCATAAGATATGTAAATGTATGTATGTGTATAAATATATATTCTATGTGGTGTCAGTGTTCTATACAAACATATTAGGGTTGGTAGGCGGAATATATTTAGCAGATATATTTCTGCAAGCTGTTTTTATCCCCTTCTAATCTGTTGTTTGGGATTTGATGTGGTGTGATGTGGATTGTTGAAGTGCTATTGCATGAGCAGTTTGCGTTTCTCCATCAAAAATCAAAGTAAAGATGAGGGCTTAAGCAGACACTGGCTAGTCATCCTGTCCACTGCTTAAGCTTTTCTTTGTTCCTTAGCTGTGGTGTCTCCATTTATGTTGCACATGGTGATTTGTTGTGTGATATTGCCTTTGTGTCAAGCATGTTTTTGTGCTCCTGTTATTTGTGCACGTGTGTGCGCCTAGTGACCTGATTTTTTTTTTATCCTTCTTCTTGCTCTTCTTTCTTGCCTCCTCCATGGTGGATTCCCTTCTGCACCTTCACTTAAATGGCTGCACAACTTCCTGTCTCTAGGTAGAAGTAAAGGTAGAGATTGCTTTCTTTTCATTCTGAATACTGATCTGTTTTTAAAATGTTAATGGGTTAGGGGTAAAATTAATTTTAATGAATGATGTTGACATTGGAGTTTAATGCCTTTAGCAAAGGAAAAAGAAAAAGAAAGAAAAAGTCTCCTTAGCCCATATAGAATGATAACTGGCTATTTATTAACGTTAACACCTCAACTCTATGCCTTGTTGCTGTGTAAACTGAGGCATGTGTTGTACAGAGTGGCAAATGCTGTGAAATTTAAGAAACCAGAGTAAGCTGTGACCATCAGATACAGGCAGGCAAAAACCAGAAGGGGCTGGTTGAGTGACAAATTAGTATCTCTGCCCCACTGAAATGGTCCCACTGCTGGGAATGCTGTCCTTGGCTTCAATGGTAGCAGGATATGCCTGTCACCAACTTTTAGCTCAGGTAGAAATATGTGATTTCTTTTCTTTGTTCATGTGCTCTTCTCTCTTTTTTTAAAGTCCTGTTTTAAACAAAGGGCCACTGAGATGCTTGGATCTGCATGGGAGATGAGAGAAAAATTGGCACTGCTAAATGTAGTGGGTCCATTTCTTTTTCAGCTCATTAAAGCAGAGCAAGTGAAGTGGTTAGGTTGATGTGTGTCTCCATCTTGCAGTTCAGCAGTTCACACTTATCGCTAGCACGCAGGCAGGGCAGTCAACCGTCCCTAATCAAAACTGTCAAAAAAGCAAACCTCTGTGAACTTGCTGTGGGTCACCAATTGGATTAGATATTTGGAAGGGGAGAGAAAAGGGACAGGAAAATTAATTGATAAATTGTGAACCCTTGCTTGAATAAAATTAAGCACGTTGACAGACAGATTAACAGGCTGTATTGTCCTGAGTTTTAGCTACTACCCAACAAATACCCTACTTGCTAATCTGACCTGTTGAGCAGCATTGTTTGGAACAGAGGAGCTCATGTGTTTCAGGGCTTGTGAATAACTGGGCCTCAAGAATCTGATGGTAACAGAGTATTTTGAAGAGTGCAAGGGGTCAGGGGATATGCTCACAGTGAGCCCTCCTTCGATCCACAAATGGTTTCTGATAGTTATCCTTCTTCCCATGAGTTCTGATCTCCACAGGGGCACTTGGCTTATTAATGTGTCTCTATCTGTACTGATCCTTTGCACTGCAACCTGTGTTTCTTGTATGTATTCATATTTATGGATCTCCCAGTGATTTAATAAAACTGCTAACTGAGTTAGAACTTTTATGTTCTGGCTGATGCTTAAAAAACCCCCAGTGGTTGCAGCAGTCCACTTTCTTCTGAAGTGCCATTCAAGGTATGGCCTATGAGACATGTCTGTTCAGAGGAGGTGCAGACCATATTGCCATGTAAGGTACTATGGAAAGCAGAAATTCAAGGTATACAGTCCAAAATATCACGGTGACTGAATATATTTGCAGTAATTGACTTAACTGACACCTTGCTGCACCTGAGCAGTCAGTGTGGACCAGGGAAAATCTTGTTTAGGATCAAGATTACCCTCTGTTTATCCTAACTAATTATTCTTTCAGAGGTAATAATATTTTGTAGTGTAGATCAGGCTCAAAGGGCCAAAGAAATTTGTTGTAGTAAGTCTATGGGAATGAGGCCCTACTGGAAATTCACTTGTAGTGCAAGTTTACAGTGAAGTAGAATAAAAATGGCAAATTCTTTCAATCCCTAGCAATGTGCAAAAAGCAGGTCCAGTTATGGTGAATGGCTACGTAGGAGGCCATTGTTCTGTTCAAGAAATGACTTCTCTTTAAAAGGGCTCAGCTGTGTACTCACACATGTGTACATATTTGCCGCCTACAGACAAAGCAGTTCAGAATGCCATGGTAGTTGCTCATGGAAGGTCCTTATTTCTCTGCATTTTTGTTGTGCTTTTTAGTAAAGAGTGGCAGTCACTTTGTCACATACCATATACAAAGGCAAAGGTTGCATGGTTTATTTGGTTCATAAAACAGCTTCTGTCCATGACCCTTCCTTCACTACTGAGAAAAACCAAATCCCACATCTCGCATTTATTGCTTCTTTTAGTAGTAAATATATTTCTTCTGTCTGTCTCAAAGTATGAGGGGCTTTTTTAGTGCATTTTTGGAAAGAAATATGAAGAAAATCAAGCACAGGTATTTTCATGGTGAGTGGCAGCAGCAGCCAAAATACAGGGAAGGGGCAAAAGGGCATTTATGCACTGTATACTCCTGTGGTTTTAGAAGCTGGGTAGATCCACAGGTTTGGTTACATCAGATATTTGAAAATGAAAAACAGTCATAGTGCTAAAGTTAATGTATGGCTATCACATTCAGGGAGGAGGGGGTAGGGTATTTTATTTATTTTCGCCTCAGTTGTAGTGCCCAGACTTTCTTATGGGGGAGTAACTTGTGAGTTAAAGAACAGTTATATTGAGTGTGTTTCCCTAACACTCCCTAACAAATATATGACAGTAATATAGATCATTATATACCCAACTCTAATTTGCTGTTGAGCTGGAGTTAATGTGTAGTCACGTTCTTCTGTATCATTTGTCTTCTTGACAGACTTTGGTTAAGTAAATGATAATTGGCCTTCTTGCTATATTTCATTATATAGTCCCTGCTTCTTGCAATTTTTTTTGTTTTATCTTTGTTCTCGCTTTGACTTTAGCTTTTTGTTGAAGTTGGTGTCTTCAAAAAAATAGGCCAAATTCAGTACTGGGGTTCCAATAGAGTTTTGTCAGGAATGATTTTGAGCAGTTGGTGAAATCTTGGTCCTACTAAAGTTAGTAGCATACTGACCATTCACTTCAGTAGGGCCAAGTTTTTACTTGGTGCGTTGAAAAGCACCCAAATACTTCTAAATTTAAGTACAAAAGTGAGAAAGTAACTGGTTTCTACGCCTGTCCTTTAATGGACCAGTGCTCAAAATGCCACGTATAATCCACAATCCTAAATGTCCTAAAATACAGTCTCTGTTCTTTCTGCTCTCCTTCATCAATAACTGTGATGTCAAATCTCAAGGTGAAAAATTGAACAGCACCAGGATTTTATTGCTGTCTAACCTCAACCTGCAAGTTTCTTGCCATCATGAGGGAAAGATGAACACTCAAGTATTTTTATATTATGTGTGTGGACATTTTATTTTTTTAAATGTTTAGTACTTGCCCAAAGGCTGCCGGCAAATTTTCTGGGTAGCCCTTGGAGTATCAAAGTCTGGTTGGCTTCTTAGTCCAAACTAGGTTTGATTCTGGTAAGTTTAAGTTTTCCAATACTGTACCTGTTCTTACTGGGCAGGACAGGTTTCTTATTTATTTTTTAAGCTGCTAATAATGTTGAATAGGAGGTGATGGCACAGAAAAATTGTCCTCCTTTTATGAATTCAGAGATAAAAAAAATACTGGACTTAAATTGCTGGCCTGCTAAATGATTTCCTTGTTCCTCTTTACAAGTAGCATTCCTGAGATTTAAGAACCAGGTGAATAAGTTCAGCTAAATAATCAAGGGTTTTTGCAAATGCTTAAGTGAAATACCAGTAAATAATTATGAAAATAAACTCACTGGTGCTTTATAAATATCTAGTCATAAGGGGAAAAAGACACCCTTAGATTTATTGCCAACTTTGTTTGTAACTCTTAAGCAGTTGATTTGTCCTATAAACTGAAGCATTTGTGCTTTAAAAGTGAATGTTCCATTTTCTGGCTTTCTGCTGTTTAATTTTTTCTCTTATGTTTTGAGAGCCAGTATAATTTGTTTTTCTCCCTTAAAAATAAAAATAAATGTCTTGGTTGGGAGGCTGATGACTGATGATTTATTTCCTTTTAATGTTCGTTTAAAGAAATGAAAAATGTTGTTTTATGATTTGTAAATGTCCAATCCATAAAAATCATAGAATAGGACCAGAGATACTTGAAAATAGATTTACTTCTGACTAAATCATCTTTTAATAATCAAAACTGATGCTGCAGATTTCATATTGTACCTATTAAAAGACAGTATTACAACTTGTATCTAATTCCTTCATATAGTATTAGAAATGATGGACATATTCTAGATTTCAGATTTTGAAGAAAGAAGCAGGACAATTTTTTTTCAAAACATTCATCTGATTTTTTTTTTGATTTAATTATAATGCTGGTAGAAATGTTCTGCATTTCAGAATTTTGGTAAAAACTTCCATCAAAAGTTTGAAATATGACTAATTTAAAAAGGAGAGATATTTTGCAAAAAAGGAAAAAATTTCTACTTTTTTTCCCTCTCCAGTCTATTTATAAGTCCAGACAAATGGGATGCTACAAGGTGAAATTAACAACAATTATCATTTTTGCATAAGAACACATGCATAAGCAGCATGTATAGATAATATACACATGCAAAATATATAGTAATACATCTAGTGTTCTGTAATTTATAGGTTATTTCAATATATTATCTACAGCCTTTTTGTCTCCTCTTAAAACTGTTTTTTTTATATGTGAATAAACAGCTGACTCTTGACTGGCTTTAATTTTCATTAAGAAGAATGATTCCTTTGAGAGTTAAAAGCATCATGGTTGTGTTGTGTGTAAACAGCAGCAGAAATATTGTCCTCTTATGTGGTATTGCAGTCTGCTGTTTTTGATGGGGGCTCAGGTTTCACTCTGCACAAAGAGAATATTTAATTGATACCATTGAAAGGCTTTCTCTCCCTTTCTCTGTGTGTGTGTGTCTCTCTCTTTTTTTTTAATTTGCAGCATTCAGTGGTGTGTAGAGATGCAGAGGTAGAGAAACAGGCCATATGCTTTGTAAAAGCCAGACTAATAGCTCTTTTGATGGACGTCTGATTTTTAAAGTGCTGTATCTTTCATTAAAATTTACATGTAAAGTAAGGGCAAGCACAGTGACATGAAAGCTAATGCAACTTGCACATCTTGACATAATAACAATCACAAGAAACTGGAGATCCCAGATGGCAGCTTGGCCTTTGCCATCCTTTTAATAAGCTACTAACTGCTAATTATTGCACTCTTTTGGGCAAGTTAATTTACTGTTGACTCTTAAAGAGACATTGCTCCTTTTCCTGGCATATAGTTAGTCATTTCAGTTAATGTTTTAAAGTGTTTTTTCCCTGCAGGTTGGAGTCTTTCCAGTGGACAATAACAATGCAAAGCAGCTGAAAGGGGCAAAAAAATTTAAACAGCACTTTTCTTTGTAAGCACAGAATATACTAGTTGGCTTTATTTGTGAAAAAGAAACAGTCTGACAATTGAAAGGAATGGATGGGTTAGGTTATAGTGAGAATTAGGAATTATTTTTATATAAAAACAAACAGATCTTTCCAAAATTTAGAATTAGTTTCATGGGGAAAAAATCTCCAGAGGTTAAAAGTTAAACATTTTCCTAAGTTTTCAAGGTCCCTAAACACCAGGTAGGCTTGGGCTGGTGCTTGTGAATCTGAAAATGAAACTGACTAGAAATGGAAAGTGAATTTATTGCCTGAGTTGAAAGAAGAGCAAAAAAGTGCAAATGCAGAATCACTGAGCGATGAACAGGGATCCTAGTTTTCTCTGATTTAAAAATAAAATCTCCAATTTTCAGATTAAAAGAAGTAACCCAAAATCCACATTTTGCCATGATTGAAAATGAAACATCACTAATGTATAGTGGTGTTTCATTTTACATATATTAGTGGTTATTTTTTTACATCAGAGAGAACCAGGATCCCTGGTGATGAAACACCTCTGTTGGATTCCTGAGATTTATTTTCATTTAAATATTACTTAGATGGTAATAGTGATGCAGGGAAAGGAAATTTCATCTTTAAAATATGGGACTTTTTAAAACAGTATTTTTTTACTTGTATCTAGAAAGGCACTTGTTAAGGAGGCCAGTGCAAGTTTTGAGCAGAGAACCTATTTAGGAAGGAAGGAACAGCTGCTGTTTAAATGGACTCTAATTCTGACAGTTAATGCTGTTATGTGAATGCTTGATTCTTTGTGATAACATTTGGGAGGAGTGATGGTGGGTAATAGCTTATTTCCTGGGCTTTATGGTAATGCGGTAAAGTGATGATAATGTCATCAGGAACTGAAATAGACCCCTTGTCACACACATCAGACAGCCCTGCAAAATATGAAACCCAAAGACATGAGTTTCCTGTTTTAAGGCTCATTGTGGCCTTTCATGGCCAAGAGTGATAATGTTACAGCATTGAACAGTTTATAAAATATGTGCTGTGTAAGCTGGATCTGATGCATCAGGCTTGAATGCTCAGAAACAGCAGTCTCGTTTGCAGTACTGTACCTGATAGTAAATATTTTGACTGGAGATTAGCTGATAGCATGCCGTACAAATGGTTGTAAAATCATTAGTGCAAAGTGTGTCATCCTTTTGGCAGGTGTATAAAACACCTCTCAGTGTTTTTACTCCTACTTCCTAAGTCTGATGGTTTAGTGATCTCTACCATATCTAAGGACATGTCAGTATGCTGGTTTCCAGGCCTTCTTACTGATTACCAGGCTATGATCTTTTCTGTCACTCATTAGCCAGCACTTTTCATTCAAGTGTACATTCTCTCACCTACTGATTCTCAACCAGGGTCAAGAAGCACCCCAGGGTGCTGTAAGATCCTTCTACAATGTGCCATAGGGTGCCTTCCAATATTAGCAACTTAGGTGTGCAAACACCTACACAGGATTCACGAGGAACATCCAGAGACTTTCAATAGAAATCCAGTGTTAAAGGCATTTTGACCTGTTCTGGTCTTTCAGAGTTTTTTGCAACAAAACACTTGCTCTATCATTTTTCTGTAGTAAAAAATGAGTGAAAACTAAGAGCTGGCACTTTCTGATGGGTGCCTTTAGTATAATGAGGAGTAACTTAAGTCTAAAAAGGTTGAGAATCATTGCTTTAATCTCTCAGAGGCCTTTGACTCCTTTTCACACTGGCTTTCAGTATCACAATCATTTTAAGTGCCTGCTAAAAGTGAATGCACTCACCTGAAAGAAAATGATGGTACAATGTGAACTGATATTGTTCATATTGATCTCCTGTAACAACCATTTTGTCAGGCTTGCCACAAATTAGCCCTGCACCCTCCCCAAGTGCCACTACAATTCCTTCCCCTACCCAATCTGCTGCTCTACCTTCTTCTTCCTTTCCTGTGTTCCCTGCCCCATTTGCTGCTCTGCTTTCTGCTTCCTGTTCTATCTGCTTGTTCCCTCCTTGATCTGCAGTATGCACAAGCAGTGGTTGCCCATGTCATTTGTGGCACTCATACTGCAGGTTGGCCACCCTTGTTTTGTAACATAAGGAAAAATTTTGTAGAATATTAGGCACAGGGAGCTGAAGAATTGTATTGAAATAAGCAGGGAGGTTCAGCCACTGTGCTTTGTTTTGACATTTGTGTGTTTTGAAATTGATACTACTTAAGTCTTGATCTTGCAAGTTGCTGAGTGTTCCTTCAGGATGCTGCATGTCCCCAATTAAAGTGAATGGGAGTTTAAAGAACTCAGCACCCATGGTGGGGGAGTTCTGAACTGTCCACAATCAAGACCCCTCATGTATTTTGTGGGACTTCCTGGAAGTTTTATATTTGGTACTATATATGCTTTATGTCATGAGATGTTTGGTGTAGTGGCAGTTTACAAAGAGCAGTACTCTTCCTTGCATTCCAGACATTTTTTGCTAGTTTTACCCCCATGGAACAAGTGCAATCACATTGGTATAAAGCACTGCGGAAGAGATTCGGTCTCTCTGAGAGCAGCCTGAGGAATTATAGAACATTCTCACTAAACAATGCTCTTTTTCTGTTCTTGTTAAAGTTAAAGGTTGTAGTGTGTTTAAAAGAAACAGTTTTTTTTTTTTTACTGAGGCTCTTTCTTGAGGTAAGGTTCCAAACACAAAACAGAAGTGCTGTTTTGAGAATTTGTCACCATTAAAAACTCAGCAGCATTTGCTAGGAGTTACCACACAGTGGTGTCTGAGATACCACATTTCTTTCCTGCACTTAGAATAAGAAGAGTCTGTGTAGTATACGTTGGTAAGTGTTTGCTATTTAATTCCATCCATTATATGTGTTGTTTGGTACCTTTCTCTGTAAACTCTCAGTCACAATTTGATTTGGGAATTGTTTATGGCTTTGATTACTTGTAAAGGAGACCAAGATTCTTTGTAATGTATGAAATACTTCTTTTCTGATGACCGGCAGCAGTTTAATGTGTGATATAAAAACATACAGTCCTTTTATATTTAGAAACTGGTATTGGTAGCAGAAATGTGTCATCTGAAAGCTACAGTATCTGCATTATAAAAGAAACTGCACTCATTATATGCAAGTGGATTTTATTATTCCAACTTTATTAAGTGCACACATTTTATTTTTTTACTACAGTGCTAAAAATGACCAGGCTCATGATAAATGAACTGACCACTTCTTGAAATCTAAAAAAATTACACTTGTTTATGTAGGGGGCTAGTTGTTATAAGCCTTGAAATGTTAAAAGAATGACTTGAATAAATATCACTGAAGAACCTTTGTCCTTACTGTGTGTTCAGGTGCCAGATCTGTGAACAATTCTTGGTTCACCCTGCAGCACTGGGAATCAAACTGTGACCAGTTATTTTCCAGACCTGTGAATATAGATAAAAGAACCTCATGTAGCTCTTGGCTTGCCCTGTGAGTTTGAGGATTGGAAACCTGAACAGCACTTTGCTGGATCATGACAAATAGATTACAGAGCCCTGTGTAGGTCTTGGTTACAGCTGCTGTGAACTTGAGTCACAGAACTCTGGACAGTGTCTGGCTGTTCTTAGAATTTTATTTCAGCACCTTGGAGAGCTACCTGTCCAACCAACCAACCAACACTCCCCCCCGCCGAGTTATTGTTATATGATTCTGGACAGTTCCTTGCATGTCCTTCAAATTCAGCTATGAGAACACCTTTATCAGGTAATTTAGGCCAGATTTGGATAGCCTTGCTCAATCTATTACCTTACTCCACAGATAGTCCACTGATTTCAGTGGGACTATTTGTAGGGGGACGTACCATTGAAGTCTAATCATTATGCATCGGGGTTTATCTGTTCTTTATATTCTTCCAAAATTCAAACCTCTCTAGATCATTTCATTATCTAATATACAGTCACCTTTAAATACCTGTTAACTTACTGTCCTGTTGCAGGTATGAATTGTTTAAGAGATATATTTCTTTAGTTGTCATCTTTTCAGAGTATTTTTACATTGAAAAGTTGTTAACATTGATCATAGACACTTTGAATAGGTCATCATTGTAACATACTGTGTGCTGCAGCCTTGGAAAGCTTCTTTTCCTTATTCTAGAAAAATCAGAATGTATAATTCATCAGTCTCAATGTCTTTACAAATGACCTGTCTCCTCTAAGATGCCCAATTACTCCTTAGCATTTCAGGTTCTCAGTAAGTTTTCCATTGCCATATGCACTGTATTGTGTGCATCATTAGTAACTTTGACTTGCTTTGAGATATGGGCAATAAACATGAAAACGATTTAAAAAAAATTATTGTAGTGTTTCCCTTCTACTTCCCAAGTAATGATTAAAAAAAATCTAGGGAAAATGGCATTTGATTCTCTTTCTGTCTTCTAAGAAGACTTTTTTATTTAAACCAGTGTAGCTTTCTTACTAATTTTCTCCTTCAGGTATTTTCTATCTATCTGCTGGGTTAAACTTTGTGCTGTTCCATCAGGCAAGTTTGGTAGATGTTGATCAGTGCATGAAATCAGTCTTAAATGGTTGCAAAATTGCCTTCCTTCAGACTGTTTTGATCACAAGGGCTTTCAAGTGTCAAAGTCATTTGGAAAACTAGATAGATAAAATGCATGAGCACTAAGCTTTTTCCAGGATAGAATAAATAAATGTGTTTTCTACTCTGTGCTCTGCCTTTGATAGTGATTTGTTAAAAGGGAAAAAAGAAAGGCAATGATATTAAATATTTACAAGAGTGATTTACTTGTATAATCTTGTGCTGTGCATCCCTATTTAATAGTGAAATCAGCTACTGTTGAAGTAAATGCCATTAAACTGGTAGTGCTGTGAAGGTCAATGCCTATACAATGTTAAAGCAATTTATAGAGAATAATGATTTTTGTCAGCTTTCCAGTGCACCCCTTACCACCCCTCCACCCCCAACCTTTTTGTCTCCTTTTCCAAAAATAACTGAAAAGAAATACAATTCAGGACTCACTTTCTCTTTGTCTCTTTCCCTGTCTGGCTGATTCAGGAGCTTGAAGTTCCTTGTTTGATGTGTTTAGTGGCCAGAAACTGATTCTGTACTTTCTAGATATTAGCTCTGTTATCAACAATTCATTTGAGGAGTTGGGAGACCTATTCAGCCTCTCTCATGAGGGGTTACTGCTCCTCTGCTGTGTTGTTTTCCAGTGCACCACCAGCCTGCTGCAAAAGGAAAGAGAATTTCATTTAGCTCATGGCTTGCCATCAGCAGCGATGGAGTACCTAACATTTTCTTTTCATATTGCGTCACTGCTGATGAGTGCCTAAGAAATATCTACAGATCAACAGGCTAGTGTTTTAAGTAAAGGCATTGAATCAGGGGGTGGAGGTTGTATTCCTGGCTCTGCCACTGACTTCTTATGTGAGCCTTTCTTTTCCCATCTGTGAAGTGGGGGCAATGATCCCGATGTAGGGCACAGCAGGGCTGTAGGGTTTTGTTAGATGGTGTTTGTAAAGTACCCTGAAAGCAGTAAATAGTAAGTATCAAACATTACCATTTGCTAAGGGGGTAGAATAGATTTTTCTCCTTATTTAACAATTGTAGAACCTGAAGTACATAGGGATGATGTTCATCAGTGGAAGAATGGGAAATACTTTTGGTACCTAGGTCGCTACTCTAACCACTAGAACACTGTGGCTTTTTAAACCATTGAATAGCCTAATTTTTTTCTTTTACTTGTTCTATCAGCATCACCTAGGCTTAGATACCAGCTGCTAAGTGGCTTTCCTGAGAAAAATGAGTAGATGATGATCATATTTATTTATTAATTAATTATCATTTATATAGTGCTGTAAATTGCTGTGGCATTTTACAAAGTGAATAAGATTTCATAGACATTTGGACTGGAAGGGACCCCAGAGGATCATCAAGTCCAGTCCCCTGCCCCAGGGGCAGGAAGTCAGCAGGGATCATAGGATCCTAGCAAGATAAGCATCCAAATGTCTCTTGAAGGTGTTCAAAGTGGGTGCTTGAACCGCCTCCAGGGGCAGTCTATTCCAAAACTTGGGGGCTCGGACAGTGAAGAAGTTCTTTCGTATGTCCAGCCTGAATCGGTCACAGTGGAGTTTGTGACCGTTTGATCTTGTCATCCCTTGGTGGGCTCTGGTGAACAGTCATTCCCCCAGATCCTGGTGAACACCCCTGATAAACTTACAGGTGGCCATCAGATCACCCCTGAGCCTGCGCTTTTCCAAGCTGAAGAGTTCCATGGCTCTCAGTCTCTCATCATAAGGTTTGTTGTCCTGACCTCTGATCATGCATGTGGCTCTTCTCTGGACTCTCTCAAGCTTCTCCACATCCTTTTTGAATTGTAGAGCCCAAAACTGGACACAGTACTCCAGCTGTGGCCTCACCAAGGCTGAGTACAATGGGAGAATGACGTCTCGGGATCTGCTTGAGAAATATCTATGGATGCAAGCCAGCGTTTTGCTCACTTTACTAGCCACAGCATCACACTGAAGCCTCATATTCATCTTGTGGTCAACCATGACCCCCAAGTCCCTTTCATCTGTAGTGCTAACCAGCGTAGCAATACTGAGTCTATAAGCATGCTGCAGGTTTTTCCTCCCAAGGTGGAGAACCTTGCATTTTTCAGTGTTAAACACCATCAGTTTCTCATACGCCCATTTCATGAGTCTGTCCAGATCTGCCTGTATCACCCTCCTGTCCTCAGGTGTGGATGCTTTACCCCAGAGTTTGGTGTCGTCGGTGAACTTGGCCAGTCTGCTTCTGACACCAATGTCCACATCATTGATGAAGATGTTAAACAGTATAGGCCCTAGGACAGAGCCTTGAGGGACCCTACTTGTCACAACGCACCAAGACGATTGGCTCCTGTCGACCACCACCCTCTGGGTCCTACTGTGGAGCCACGTTCTATGCAATACTGTACATGATAGATGAGTCACAGCAAGATAACACACATGCAGTGTAACTGTTTCATTAAAGAAGTTTGTGGAGAGAGTACATGTGAACAGATACAGGAAGTGTTTGTTCTGCAGGACTGTGGGTTTTAGGGAGAGCTTTGCAGGTTAAAGGGAATGGGAACTTAATGGGAAGAGGAAGTAGTGTGGTTTTCCAAGTTCAGAGAGAGCTTGAATATCAAAGAATATTGGAAGAAAACAGAGTGGAAAGAAGGGATCAGGAGAAGTGGAGGAAAATGGCAGGAGAGATGGGTGTAGTGAGAGTGCCTAGTTTCTTGATGGCAAAGAACAGGATTCTGATGTGGTAGGGGATGCGTACAGAGGAGTGACATTATTAGAGTACTAGAAAAAGAGGCTGCCATGAGCACTGTCCTTTTGGACAGGGTGGCTGGGTGCGGAGAGGAGATATCCCCATGTATTATTACTTGCTGAATTGTAGGCCGTTAAGTATTATTAATGGTGGCTTTTTTTTTTGATTCTTTGATTTATTTTATTTATTTATTTATTTATATATGATCTCACCTGACAGTGTGCACAAGAGAAGGTTAAACCCATAATTTACTGACATGGCTTTTCTTAGGCTCCCCCCATCCCACTGAATCTTTTATCCATTGTGAGAGAGGTTGGTTAAGCAGAGCCTCTGGAATGGATACGCATTTGCTTGGTTAATTCAGACCTTGTGATTCTATCCTTTCTTCTGTTTTATCTGGCTCTCTTTGTCTTTTTGTATGCAAGTCTATGATTAGTATTGAGTTCTTTCCAGAATGCTGGCAATTATCTCACAGGTGGAAGGATTAAGAAAGAGCAGTGAGAATTGCACTAGGATTAGAATAAGGGCATATATGTGTGTGGGTTTTTTTCCCCTTTCTTCCTATTAGCAAAAAGAAAGAGAGTGAAAGCCAACTCAGCCTTTTGGCCTCTAGGGGGTGGGGGAAATACCCTTTCCTGTGAGAACATGGTACCTGGTCCTGGGATGACGTTGTGGAAAGAAAGATGCTCTTATGGGCAAAACCAAGGGCAGGGGGCATGAGAACTGAGTTCTGTTCTTGGCTCGGTTAGCTATGATTTCTTCTGTGTCCTTGGGTAAGTAACTTAATCACTTTGTACCTCAGCTTCCCCATCTGTAAGACAGAGTTAGTAATACCTCCCTAGTTCCCAATGATGCTATTTGAATGAATAGGTTTGTTATGTGTATTAAGGTTTTCAGATGGGGAGGCAACATATGTTTACAGTTGCTCTCAAGGATGTGGTCAGGTGCTAGGTGGTTTCTGCCCATGTTTCCCTCTGTAGGATGGGAACGTTGGCACATAGAATTCTGTCTCTGACCTTGACACTGCTTTGTGTGTATGTGGTAGATCTGCACCACAAGGACTAGGGTTTTGCTTGCTGGACTGTGGTATTCTCTGCTTTGGAAGCAAGACTTGGGTAAAAGCAAAGAGTTTTTCCCCATTAGGCAGGTTGTTTATACTTGAGGATATTTTGTATTATAAAAAGAAGGCAGGTTGAGAGGCTAAGAGAATGAATTTCTTGACTTGAATGCTGGGTGACTGTAGCACAGTGCAGTGAGGTTCCCTGCCCACAAGAATGCCTCCATCTTGCCATAAGGAACAAATGGATAGGTCAGTCTCCAAGGCCCACTTGATCCTTGGCTTCTGTGCTGAGTTCCGAAAGGGAACCAGTTAATGTTAATGGCTTATTTTGTATTATCAACATTGGGTAAATCCTAGCTTCTTACTTGTTTTTGCTCCAGTTCTGAAATAATATGAACTTTCCCTTGCTCAGTAAGTTTGTTCTAGAGAAGGTATAAGCGAAGACTGGGGATTTGGCTCATTGGTCTTGCAATGAATATTTGATTGATAATGTTTTTCTGCTTTGGGACCCTTTAATATCTGACTCTGCCTGTCATGTATTTAGCTACTGCGAAACCCTTCTCCTTGCTGTCCAGACTTCACATTGTGGAATGGATGGGAAGGTGTTTTGCCATAACCCAGGCTCATTTAGTGACACAGTGGAAGATTTTCCAATAAGACATTTGGCATCAAAGGACTTGTAGAATTTGATGTTGGAGCGGTTAGAGATATACTTGTCCATGGAGATTTCAGTAACATGGTGCTGGAGTCCTAGAATAATTGTGTGAGCCCCTGCTCTGATTTTCATTAGGTAATAATGTTTCTGTTGAGTTTCTTATTCTGACTCTAATCTCAGTGCATCAGTTTGTGTTACCTTATTTGTATTGATGGATAACTTGTGCAAGGAATGATTTGGTCTCAAGTGTGTTTTTAACAGAATGATTCTCTGTTAATATCATTCTTTCTCAAATCCTTTCCCTTCTGGAATGTTTATAAACCAGTCTTCTTCCTGAAGCTAGAATGACTCAATTCTGTGCCTTACCCTGCTGAGATGACTTGGAATTGCCCAAAGCTCTGCACCTTGATTTTAACCTGATGTTATGTCCTTTCTTAACCCAAAGCTGGTACAAGGGAGGTATGCTAGTATTTTTAATTCTGACCTATAGCATTACCTTTTGTTCTCTTCCAGGCACTTCAGTGTTAAGCCATGCACCTCAGCGTTGGCCTGTAGCAACCAGAGCTGTGTGTGGAATAAGGACTGGAAATGAGAGGCTTTGACTGACCTTTGCAGAGGAGGTTTCCCACTGCCCCTACAAGCACAGTTATTACCTACCTGATAGGAGGGGAAACTGAGGAACAGGGAAAAACTGATTTGTCCAAAGACATACAACATAGTAGATCCAGAAATAGAAGCTAGGAGTTCTGATTCCCATTCACCACTCATAAGCTGTGGACTATACTTACTCTCAGGTACAAGGGAGATCAGAAACCCAGAAAAAATAGTTGGAAACCAGTCTAGGTAAAGATACTATTTTTAGATAACTTAACACTGCCTTTTGTTACTACTTTTTTTTTTCTTAGTTCCTGGCTGCTGAGAAATGTCAACAATAGAGGGAAATAAAAAGAAAAAAACCCCTTCTCATTGGAAGATGAGTCACCTGGCTTCCCAGGAAATGGGGTGGCTGACTTCTATTGTTCATGGAGATTTTACTTTGTTAACATAGTAGTTTAGAGGAGAAGGGAAAACACTAGAAGAACAAGACTGAATTAAGAGTCTCTTATTACAAGATTATCTGTTCTTTTACTGGACTGCGTATTTATTACATGGCAAGGCTCGAGTTACAAATGGGTGATTGCCTGGGTTCAGGTGTTTACCTGGTGCCTTTTGGGATGCCACATAAACAGCTGTAAATAGAGCTAGTTATTCAATCCTCTCATAAAGAGGTTAAATTGTAGGTCTTCAAGCTTCCCAGGGGTACAATGCAGCAGCGAGAGTGAGAGCATACCACAGGCTGCTTTGCCAGCCAACAGCTTTCTGTTGTTGTTATTGCTGCTGCAGCTGGAAACATTTAGAAATGTAAATCTGTATTCTAAACAGGAACAAAGTGGAAGGGGGGTGGAAATGGATGCTCTCCTCCATTTGGAAGAGCTGGGAATGGGATAGTCAGTGATGATAATGGGTGAGGGTTTAAATCTCCTGCATTCTGGGTGCCCTCAGAACTCGGATTGGCTGACATCAGGGAGTTGATTGTGCAAGGGAAGCTTGCATCTTATGCAGAATATACCCTTCTGGAGGAGCCTCATAACAATTTTAAGTTTGTTTTCTATTCTGTCCTTTTTTAAAACCCATATTTCTTCTTGCCTTACTCACTGGAGAGTGACTCACCAGGAACTTGGACAACCTTTTCAGCTGGGATTACCCAAAACCAGACAGTTGCAAGCAGGATTCTGTCACTCCCTTTATTATTTTTACAGTATAAATGTCTAAAGTCCCCAAACAGAATCAAAGCCAAATTGTGCTGAATACTACATGCTCTTCTAAGAAGATACTTTCCCTGCCCAGAAGGCTTTATGATGTGATTGAAAAATCTAACAAGTGAGTGTAAGTGTAACAGTAAAAAAGGTTGGGAGTGAGGTGGAGATGACAAGCAAGCAGGTGTGGTGGTTGTATAGGACTGAATGAGTACAAATTAATGGCTCAGAAATACTGAGGTAAACATATAAGTGAATGATTAAATAAAGACAAAATTGTTGGACCTCCACCCTCAGTCTCTGCTGCAGTAGCAACACAGTCGGGCTTAACTTGAAACTAAGTATGTCTATTAGGCTACCACAAAGGATCAGTGGTGTGCCTGCCCCGGGGAGAGAAAAGTGAAAAACTCGGCTACAAAGATACATGTTCTTGCTATTGGTTGTTGACAGTTTGCAGTTCACTTTTTTTGCTGACAAGGGTACACCTATTTTAGAGCAGCAGTTACTTTTCCAATCACAAATATATTTTTCTTAGACTAGCAGCATTTTAGCAATATTGTGAAAGCTGTGCTTCTCTGCCTCAATGCTTATGGTGTCTTACCCGCTTCTTCTTTGCTTGGTTTGACAGCATTTGACTTGTTCATGCTTCTGGCCATTTGGCCTACATGTTATGCCTTGCAGTAGCCTTACCCAAGTCAATAAGATCATCCAACCCAGGGGGCCTGGGGACCATCAGCCCTTTATTCTATGGGCTTGAGCATGTGCAACCATTGTGATGGCAAGATGTAGGTAAGTAATAAGTAATATATGTTCACCCTTTACATTATCCACAGTGACAGCACTAAAACATCCTTGCATATCATTAAACTCTAGCCCTTAACCAAATATTTTTGGAATCAGGAGGAAATGTCAAACAATTTCTTAAAACTCTTATCAACCTCTAATAAAATCATGAGAGCAATATTAGCAAAAAAAGTATACAGGCATATATAATAACAGAATTGTGAACAATGAGCATGGCGAGTGGGGGGGGAAGAGGGGGTTGTAAATAACAACTCATGCCAGACCATCATGATTACTTTTTTCATCATATTATAAAATTAATGAATGGAAGGAAGGTGGTGCCTGTGATATGTCTAGACTGCGGTGAAGTATTTGACATATTGCCCCATGTAATCTCAGTTTTGTCTTACATACGAACAGCCTGAAATTAGTTGCCTGAAACTGGCTGAAGGGCAGTAACAAAATAAATAGCATTGTGGTGAACTGAGAAGCCTAAGCGTCTCAGGAGGGGATGTTAGAATCCGGCCTAGACATTCAACATAACCATATTTATGTATTTTATATTGGTTTTGTATGCCAGTGTACATAACACTGGAATCCAGAACATATCCCAGTACATAAAGTGTGCATTGTTATACTGTCTCACCAATAGATGATAGTGGAAGCAAACAGCTACCCCAGGATAACCACAAGCCTATTAGAGTTACACTTGGCTAATTTATACCACTGTAGTCTTAGACTATTTTTGTCAGGGTACACTTATGTTGGATTCAAACAGGTTACCTATG
The DNA here is from genome assembly GCF_001723895.1 of Crocodylus porosus. NCBI lineage: Eukaryota > Metazoa > Chordata > Crocodylia > Crocodylidae > Crocodylus > Crocodylus porosus. Next base: position 78,181,263 of record NW_017728947.1, read on the forward strand.
TGTAGGGCTGTAAATCATGTCCAGTCTTTTTTATACTGGTGCAAAGGCTGTTTGCACTAATGTAAATGGCCTCAATTTTATTGAACTCCTCCATTAGTGATCATGAGGAGAGGGAAAAATGGTCCATCAATTAACTGTGTAGACTATATCAAAGGGGAAAGAGTTTTGTACACCAGTGTGGAAAAAAAATCAGCTCTGGGTTAAAAAAATGTGACTCATATTGCTGTATGGGGGTTATAACCAAAACTTAGACAGGAGCTTGCAAAGGAATATGGTGGCAAAGCAGTTAAATGTGATATTGGATTGTATGAATGCAATGGCATCATAGAGGGATAGGAAAGTAGTTCATCTCTCTGCTTAGACTAACATGTTAGGAGTGTTGAGCACTTTGGTGTTGGAGATGCATCAATATATTTGTGAATATTGTCATGGACCCAGTGATTAAGGCTTACACACGTTATTTACAGGCAGAATGTAAAAGACCTAGCTGTAATTCCTATTTCATGTCAACAGCACTGGGCTGGGTGGAATAGGATGCATTTAAGTTCCTGAAAAAAAACAACAGGTCATCTTTTGTAACAATCTGTCTTCTTTGGCTTAAGACTAAGTCACCAAAAGTGGCAGGGAGAAGGAAGACCCATATACCCACACATGCATGTTTTTCAGGGATTTGAGCAGGGTGGAACAGGATTGCAGTTAGGTACCTAAGTACCCCTTAGGCATTTGAGTTGAAATAGAATTCAGGCCCTTCTACATGTAGCTGAATGTTGACCAAAGGACAAGGAAATATATGTGAAATTATGGCTTGGTACCTCAAGCATCTATGCCAAGAAGAATAAATGTTTTACTGGGTAATCTCAAGGGATTTAAGTATAAATGATGCCCTTGAATTACAGAAAGGAAAATTTAGGCCCAATATTAAGAATGAATATTGTAATAATGAGAACAATAGCATTAAACTGTAGAGTAACAGGAAGAATCTACTGTTGGGAACAGTCTGGCACATGCACCCAGTGGGAATGAGAGGGAGCTAAATGGAGATCCAATAATTCTTTTTCCTCTTTAACTGTGCTGATATACCATGCCTAGATCTTCGTTTTCCATAGGGACCGTATCTCTTTAGCATTGAAATCCTGTGTTTTGCACTGTTTGATGTCTGTGTCTCAGAGGGAGCAAAGTGCTGTTGTTGCATCAGCCTATGATATCAAAATAGCCCACTAAAGGCAAACAAAATGTTTTTATAAATGAATCTGGATAGTTTGTCATAACTTCATTAATGCTAATGCTACAGCAGGTTGCCTTTTTCTTTATCTCTGTGTTAATTTTATTCTCCCATCACCCTCTTCCTTCCTGCTTAATTGCCCTTCTCAGACTAGAGGCTGCTGCTGCCTTTTGGCTTCATTAACAGCTTTCATTTTCATTAAGAACCTTGCGTTAATGGACTGTTATAAAACATACAGTCGTCTCTGGCAGGTGCTGCCAAATGACTCTCAGCACGATGACATTTCTGTGCAATGGAGCGATCAGTCTGGACATTGGGCCATGTGAAGCTTCCACAGGGAGGAGTAGGGGGTGAAAACTGAAGGGGTTGAAGGTTAGCTATAGGGAAGCCCCAGGTTCATCTGAACCTGCCCTGTATCTTTGGAAAGAGAACTGCATGAGAACAGAGCTCCTTGTGAGACTTCTGGTGCTCCAGCATCTGCTCAGGAGGTGAACAATGTAGAATAGCTCCCAAACCAGTTCTGTAGTGATAATGGGGCACAGACCAAAAACTGCTGATTCCAGTTTCCTTCAGCTTTGGAAAAGAGTTGCAATCTGAATCCAAATGAATAGACTAAACTAAAACTGCTGATCTGAACAAGCTTTGTGGTACAGGTCTTTTTGCAACTATAAAGAGGTTTCCACATTTGTGTTATAGGGAAATCTATCACAGTGGTGGCATTGGGGCCTTTGAAGCATTCAATGTTCCCTTGCTCTTTCTTGATGGGACCTTTCAAACCCCTAGGGCTGTCCTTCAAAATCCTGTTTTTTCAAGGGGGATTCAGCATTTAGAATCAAACAGTTTGACTAAAGAGACACATTGTATGAAAGGCTGCCAGGCTTAGGTTCTGGAAGGGGAAGTGTTTCAGAGCTGGGGAACCCATCTGGAAGAAGCCTTATTATGCATCACACATCATTCCCTTAACTTGCTGTAGTCTTTGCTTCCAGAAGATCATCAAAGCTCCACAGTTATGAACCATGGCAATCAGTGGCGACACGTAGTGGGTGCTTGTGCCCTCCCTGAGAGTACTGGTCGGGGCATGGGGCCCCAGGAGAAGCGATCCCTGCGGTCCCCCTGTGGATGATTGCACATGCCTGAAAGTGCCACTTATGGGTTGGCGAGATTGGCGGTGGGGGTTCCCCCTCCTCCAGTTGCTGACTGGACGCTGGGGGAGAGGGCAAGTGCCCCCCCAACTCAGGAGTCACCAGTCGCCCATGATGGCAATGCAAAGCAGGAAGGCTTCATGGTTCTGTTTTCAAAGGAGCAAAAAACCCAAGCCAGTGTAGTCTACTCTGGCTTCTTTAAGGTTGTGTTGCCTTCACCTCTTGTGCTTTCATTTTTCTTCTGGCCAAGTTCACATTTAATCTCATTCACATTTGGTCAGAAGGTTCCAAGGGTAGTATGACTGGCCTAAATCCCTTCTCCTCCATTAGGGGAAAGGATACTCTTCTGAGAAGTTTTTATCTGTTTTCTAGGATGCTGTTTATCTTCGATTGAATCCGTAAAGCCATACTTTTGAACAGGGCAAAATTCACAGCAAAAGCAGCTAATGCTTAGGATAAACTGACCCCTTTGACATGACCAAAAAGGCCTGTTTTCATCCAGTCCTTTACCTTTGCAGGATTTGTGAGTGCCTTGGGGGTCAGAATTCCTTTTAGGGGCAATAGCTGTTGGAGTCTATCTCTGCTGTTGGGGGAGAGGCAAGTCAGACATCACTGAGTTCGAATATGGAATCAAATCCCGTAGTCTTTGCTCAGGGAAAACTACTAGTGTCTTGAAAGAGGGCTTTGTTTTGAAGGCCCGTATAAATGGACAGGCTCTGAGGTGTATGTTTGTTGTGCATAGAAGTGCATGTGCTCATGTACAGGCAGGCCACCTCCATGTATGTTGTTATGGGCATACATATCTGATCACAGGTTCTTTCAGTCTCCTGTGAGTTCTGATCTTTACAGCATATGATGAAACTGAAGATTTTCTGTTCATGCTGGGTTCCCTGTGGAGGTGCAGCTGCTGGAATTTCCCTTGGCTTAAGAACCTTCTGCCATTATCCCCTCATAGTCTCTTCTCTGGATTAAGTTGGCTTTAGATAAGCACTCTTTTCCATCATCTTTTTAAACAAAACATTGTAAGACCTTTATCTCCTCATATAAGTGAGGGGTGATTAATCCTGGTTAAGAGCAAGAACAGTGTAGCCAGGTTCTGCTATAAACCTTTTCCTCTTCTTGCTGTCATCGTACACATTAGCTTGACCTACAGGGCTCCTGCACTCATGCTGTTCCAGCCCTGGCCTGCTTCCACATAGTTTTGCCAGTGCACATGAATCCTGACCCTGTATTTCTTCTGTGCCTACTTACTGGTGATTATGTAAATACTGGAGATATTTGGATGTTTGGAGGACCTTTTTTAACCACAGTAATCAAATTGGTGAGAACACAGATGCTCCAAATTGAACCTCATAAAAGTGAATTGGACAAAACAATGAGCATACACAGCCGGGAACAATCTAATAGTTAACAGCAGGAGATACTAGGGATGAATCTGTATGATCGATAACTCACAGTGAATTCCAGTCAGGAGCATCCCAGTAGTAACCCTCATTTCTTACACGGTTTGTTTTGAGTACTGGCACTCCTGGAAGCTCCCTTAGGCTTCTTTTTGGTAGGATTGGGTTCTCAATACCCATCTCCAAACCTATCTCTAAATCCCTGCTCAGGTGTGGTTAGGGTCATATAAAAATCAAACTCTAGTAGCCACCAGTCATAGGGGGTGTTGTACAGTCATGTGTTTGCAGTCCACAGGTGTTCCACGCCTCCCAACCTTTTCTGTTCATCAGTTGGTGCCAGGACGAACTCTTTTTCATGAATACAACTGCTTTTTCAGGGTTTTTTGTTGTTGCTGTTTTCTTTCTTAACCTTCTTGTGAAGCACTGGGACATTGGCCACTGATAGGGTTGGTATTTTTAGAGTGGGGTGCACAGATGTTGCTGCTATACTTAAAAAAACCCAGACATTTCAAGCTAGTGGGCCATCCTCTTTTCCTCATGGTTTTACTGATTGACAAATTTGGGGTCAAGAGGGAATATTTCCCCTAGGTCAGATTGTCATGGACTATAAGGGTTTTTGCCTTCTCTGCAGCATGAAGAAAAGTACATTTCCTAGCATGTATTAAGGAGCTACTTGCCTCTCACCGCTGTGGCAGGGTATTGGCAGTGTCCTCATATTCCCTGCTTTTACATCTGGCAAGTTATAAGGTGTTATTGGCGTTTTCGGTATTTCTTCAGGGTTTGATGTGGCAATTTTGGGGATTCCTTGGATTAATGTTCATCTGTGAATGCAGAGAACTGCACTCAATGGCTCAAGAGGCCCCTTCTAGTCCTAGGTTCCTTTGCCGTTTCCCTGACACCTTCTTCTATCTACGGGTCTTAAAGAATTCTGCAGACATGGACTGAAGTGTTCTCCCAACCTCCGCTGCACAGTGGGCTTGATTATTATTAATCTTTTACCCCAAAAGGAAGTTGATGCAGTGAGACAGTTCCTCACGGATTTAGTTGCACAACAGGGAACAGAACCAAGATCTCTTGACTTATAGTCTTGGGCTTTAATACCAAGGGTCTCCTTGCCTCACTGTGTAACTAGAGAGTCAACTGTTCAGCCAAGAAAGGGCAGAGGTTGGCACAATAGTTTGAAAGAGAAGCCTAGGTCAGGCAGAGCTGTTATCTTTCTCCACTTGGTGATTTAGTTTTTAATGCTGGGATGTGACTCAGGTCTTCCCTTCTGAAGGGATAAATCATTCTCAGCAGAGTAAATGTCGCATATAGATGTATCTGTGACTCTAGCGAGCGTTGCCCTTTAACGGCTTCCTGGTAACATTTTCCTCACAGCACTTGGGTAAATGGGATGACAAAAAAAGGGAGCGTCTATATCCCTCTTCTGCTCCTGTATATCACAGTCTGTCGCTCCTGCCTCAAGGCCACAGTATGTGAAAGGAAATGACTCAAAGCACTGGCAGAGCAGATAATGCCAGGCTGAAAGGGGTTTGGGCAACATATAAATCTCTGGCCTTGGTGCAGCAGCCCATGGGGGCCCCACACTTAAAATAAACAAAGGGGCTAGATTGTCAACAGGGGCAAATCACTGTGGCTTCTTTGAAGTCCTTGGAGCAGTATTGATGTATACCAGCTGAGAATCTGGAAAGTCAGAGTTTAAATTACAGGTGTCTTCTTCTCATGTCCTTTCATCATGATCAGATTTGTCCCAGATTCTCAATACACTGCAGGGATCTGGGTTTTCTGTTCACTGCAGGAAACAGTGTGCGGCTGGCAGCATTAAAACTCCCACAGTGAGGGAGGGTGTGGGCTGGGGGCACTGCCCAGCTAGGGTGGTGCATGGGGCCAGGGCATGGAGTGGGACAGAGGTACAGGTGGCTTGTCTACGTGTGGTGTGGCTCCCTGCCACTATGCACCCCCGGGGTGGGAGCATGAGGGGCACGTGCCCCCCAGATTTGTGTGCAGGGCAGAGGAGTTTAGGGTTGCCAGAATCTGGAATGGGCTTCCAAGGGAGGTGCTGCTCTCCCCTACCCTGGGGGTCTTCAAGAGGAGACTGGATAGGCACCTGGCCGGGGTCAGATGATCGCAGCACTTTTTCCTGCCACTGACGGGGTTGGACTCGATGATCCTTTGAGGTCCCTTCCGACCTTAGCATCTATGGATGCAGGCAACCCACTGCAGCCTCTCTTTTCTCTGCTGTTCTTTTCCTGGAGTCCCATGCTAGCTGCACCACCATGGCGAGGTGCTCCCTGTCCACCAAGCAGCAGCGGCTGTGGCGGCGGTGGTGTGGAGCTGTGCCCCCTGGTGCTGCTGGGCAGGCAGCGGGTGTGTGGCCAGCACAGAGCAGCAGGGCAGGGAGCCCCAAGCCTGCAGTGGGTAGCCTGCATCTGCCCCACTCAGCTCTGCTCCACTCCAGCCATGCCCGCTGGTGAAGGTAGAAAAGGGGTGGAGAGGGAGGAGAGGCAGGCATGTGTCCTGCCTTTCATTTTGAAAATGTGGTCACCCTATGAGGACTAGAGACCTGATAAGGCCTTTAGGTTCCTGGCTTTGGCCTAAGTATACTTCTCTTTCTTGGCCTATATGCCCTTCACATAACTGTAAGAGTAATTTAGTTTGCCTGGTAATGAATTTGGGATCTGGCTAGACAATGAGAATGGAAAATGGAATCCATAGTCTTTCACACACTGGCTGCTGCTACGAATCTAGGCCATGTTGGCAATGACTGATTGCAGCTTCTTTCTGACAGTTCTTTAGTGACCTCTGTAAAATGAATTGATGGATTTCAGGCTTGCTCTGAACAGACCGAGACAGGTGTCCTCATTTGAAAGGCTCCACCACCACCGTCCCTAGCAATAATTGCCTGCCTATTTGGGAGTCTCTGCAGAGAGGCTAGGGGGCTGAAGGGACCACAGAGACTGCATTCCACTCCTAGCTTTAGAAATGGTCTCTTTAGGTCAGGATTGAGGCATGATGAACCTTGTTCTGCAACTGCCTGAATTGTACCAAACTGTAGGTCTCTTCCGGGAGGTTAGAGAAGGCTTAGGAAGTTAGCCTGAGGGCACCTCTGGGGTGATAGGTTCTATGCAGGAGGGAAGCCGATGGAGCCTTTCATTTAGTTTCTGAGAACGTGAGCAGATAATTGAGTACAGTTCAGAAAGGGGAGGATTGTGGGATAGGGGCTCAGGCAGAAGAACATACTTGTTTAGAGACAAACTTTGTTAGTTATGTGAACAAAGAGGATGGGAGATATAGGAGCCCTGAAAGTGATGCGTGTGCCTGCATGCCTTTTACACAGCAGAGCAGAATTGAACAGGGAATTATTTCAGCACTGGAGCCCATGTGAGACCTTAAAGTAATGTAAATATCTTAAAGCCATGTATAGTGGAGATGCTAGCACAGTAACATGCTTAATGAGGATGATAATTGTTAGGCGTTTTGTAGCTGCTGGGAGAGAGAGAGGAAAGGAGAAAGATCAGTGAGATGGAAAAATGCTGCCAAATAGCTTTCTAGAAAAAGAGAAAGAGGATTTAATCTTGAGGGGAAAGGCCCCCTTATGAGAGTGAGTGCTGCCTTGGGGCCATTGAGACAGGGATCCAGAGTGATCATTACAGCTTAGAAAGGAGAAGTTCGGAGGAACTCCCAGCCCTGTGTAGAGTGTATCAGATGACCACGGTCATGGAGCCTCAAAGGGGACACAGTGCAGATAACAACCTGAACCACCCTGCTTGCCAGCAAACCCCCACCCCCGGCCCCTCCCCAAGCCATAGGTGTAGATCCTGGGAAGATGCCTGACTGAAAGAGGTGTATAGCAGTTAACTGCCAGAAGTCTCTTTGCCCAGAAGTCTCTAAGCCCAGCTTGAACAGGCTTTGTGAAGAAGAGCACTCTCAGCCTGGACACTCTCCCTTGAAGACTTCCTTAGCTTGATTGTCACGTGCTTCGTGCTGGTGATACACCAGTGTACCGCCAACGACTTTTGATTTAAGTACTGCTAATTTACATGGCTGTGAATGGAGATCTGGACCATCTGCTGACACCATTCCCTAAGTGTTCAATGCTGGGGACTGACAGCAATAGTAATAGTTCCCTGGATAAAGGTAGAGAGAATGAATGAGTCTCTGAGGAGGCTTGAATGAGGCCCAACTAAGGTAGCATTATTGCTTCCATTTAGGTCAAAACTGCTCTTGTTTTCAAATTTTTGTGACTTTGTCCCAGCTTATTTCATAGGCTTCATGTCTCTCTGCTCCTCTCCTTTACTGCCTTTGCTGATGTATCATTAATGTTCCTTTCGTTCTCTTTAGACACCCCTATCACTTCTGGCATGAAGCCCTTCTGTACAGCTCCAAACAGCCTACCTCTATCTATCTCTCCTGATCTCTGCTTATTTTTCTCTCTTAATTCCTCTCTCACTCTGCTAGTGTTTAGCTCTGAGGCTGCTTTATATATTTTCTACATACATTTTATATTTTTATATTTTGTATATCAGTCGTGTTTTGGGATAGCAATGGTGTGAGGGATACAATAAGAAATTGCATATTGTCAGTGTTGTACAATGAGATCCCTCTTCCCCACCCCCATCCCTTCTCTTCACTGAATAACTCAAGAAAGAACAGAGAAATTTTTTGTTAGACAGGCATGACGCTGGGCTTATAAAGGGGGTCTATGAATCTTATAATGTAGAGATGGAAAAGATCAAGAAGACCATTTAATCCATTTACATACCAATGCACTACTGTTCTCTGCAGTGCAAGATGCAAGTGATTCCCTTTTTTTGCTGGTCTATGAGTGTGTATGTGTGTGTGTGTGTGAGAGAGAGAGAGAGAGAGAATGTATTTCTAGGCAGCTGCCTTGTTTGGTGCTTAAGTATTCATTGGCAATTGCCTTCATTGTTCCTCACTTTATTAGCTTTCACCAAGTAGTTCAGGTTTTACTAAGGGCAGCGGGGTTTATGGCAGCAATATTTCTCACAGTGTCAGAGATAAAATATCAGGCTAATAACGGACTCTCTGGTAATGTAAATCGCAGAAGGAAACCAATCTTATTTTGAAGAAGTCCTGCCTGGGAATGTTAAGTCTCCTGTTTGAGAGGCAATCTGTGGAATTTGGTACACTTCACGTTCACTAAGAAGATAAATGATTTGTCTTAAGTGATGGGAAAGGAAAGAGATCCAATTTCATCTACACCTTCTTCCTTGATAGCTAATAATCTGATCTCTCTGGCCTTCAGGACCTAATCCTGAGAGCTGCTGAGTGCCTATAAGTCCACTGACTTTAGTGGGAATGCTGGATGCTGGGTGTTTTTCTCAACAAAACCACTTGTGAGCAAATATGCTATCTTAGAGAGAAGAGGGGCCAAGAGGGTACCTATAAGAAATATACATCCCCTCTTCTTATCCCTCTCCATTTTTATTGTCTCTAGCAGGTTGTTCGCATAGTGAGGAGGATCTGCTTCCTTAGGCTCATTTTGCTGAGAATTCACTCATCTCCCAAAGTGACCCCAGAAGTGGAGGAGAAAGGCAGGAAACTAAGATGGCTGAGAAAGTTAGCTGGGAGATGTTTTACTCCTGGGGAAGGAAACTGCGATTGTACCCTGCACTCATTTAGCTACAGTTTGGACCTGTATGAGCCAGTACAGCTTTCTGCTATTAATTAAAACAGCAATGCCTGCTTTGGAGCCAAATTGGAGTACAGTGTAGGGGCTTTAATTCCTGTTAGAGATCCATGTTGTGCTCTGTGTAGAGGGACTGAATGCTGGGCTTGGACATCTGTGCATCATCTCCCAGGTCTCAGCAGACTTTGTTTGTTTCAGCATCTGATCCCAGTCTGCTTTGCCGATTTAGCATGTGGGTAAATGTGTCTCTTGCCTTCCAGCACATGCTTTATCTACATGTGTGAGGGCAACCTGCCCCAAGGAGCTGACAGCTGAAGCTGGATAAAGATTGAAATGGAAAACAGGCGGAGAGGTGAAGTGACCTGCACACGGTCATGTAGAAAGTCAGTGGCAGAGCCGGGGTAGAACAGAGGTAGGTTTTCCCAGTGTCAGTGTCTGTTTGTTGATTTGCCCCTCAGTTGTGGTGGGACAGCTCCAGCTTAAGTCGAGTGGGAATCATCAGGATGAAAGGACTTCAGGACAAAGCACTTTCAGTTTCTAGTGATTTTCTTTTTTGTCTAGATACTGAAGGTGCTCCACTGTTTGAGAGAGAGCACAGATCTTGGCTTCAGAAACTCTTCAGTTTTTAATAGTCCCAGCTCTGCCATTTTATACCCTCTCTATGCCTTTGGACAAATCACATCACTTCTCTCCATTGTTTTTTTTTTTTTTTTTTGCCTATAAATTGGAGCTAATGTATACTCTGCCTCACTGGGGTGCTGGGAGAATTAATTTCTTCTTAAAATGTTTTGTGTACCTAGGAGAATATGCAAATAAAAAGAAATGTTTGCAAAGTACATGAAAGATGAATAGCACCTTGTCCCTGTTAATATTTGATATATGTTATTACTCATTGTCATCCTTTACTTTGAGGACCCTGGGACCACAAAGTCTAGAGCTGTTGTTGCTGATACTAGGATACTAAAGCTGATACTAGATACTAAAGCTTTTTATGGTGAACTTGCAGGGCAAGCTAAGGTGCCTCAGTGTGTGCTGCTCAGGAGAGGAGTAGAAGGACGTGTTGTGAGAACTACAAAAATGGTTCAGGAGTTATTTCAAAACCCTGTGCACTGCGTGCTAGCTTTTACTGCGTCACTGGGTAATCTCAGTACCTTTTCCACCCTCTCTGTTCCAACGCATTTGTAATTGGCATGGAAGTTCTCCAGTGCCTTGACCATGTCTTATGTAAGGCACCCAACATGCTTTTGGAAGCCGTAACATGGGAATAAGATGCTATAGAGCAGTGGTTCTCAAACTTTTTTGTATCAGGTCCCATTTGTAAACATCGATGGCCAGTCCCGACCCACTGCCCTCTGCCCCAAGGCCCCAGGCCCCCAGTGTGTGGGGCAGCAGGGGGTGGGTGTGTGGGGCAAGGGGGGCCCTAAGCAGCTCCTTGCATGCTGGAACTCTGCCAGCCTGCAAGGGTTTCCCATGTTTTAAAAAATGGAATCTCCTTTAAATGAAAAAAGTTTGTTGATCCATTTTTTAAAGTTTGTTTGCGACCCTTTCATATATTCTTGTGACCCATGGGGTGAACTGCACTGGGCAGAACTGTGGGTCTAGAAGGCTGCCGTACAACACCTGCTCCCTCCATCTTTGTGTCAAGAGCTAGTCAGTTTTAGATGCAGTATTGCTGAGGGTTTAATCCCAGTGCAGGAGATGAAATATCCTCCAATGTACCCTAACTCCCTAAAGGTACAAGGGTGTTTCTGAAGTAATGGCAATTTTGAAATAAAAAACATTTGGCATGCAATGATCACTTACTGGACCACATCACTTGTCTACATAGTCATAAATGATGGGTGTGTTCAACAATGCTGCCCTGAGTGTTCAACCCACCTGCTGTGTAGTTTTCCACTCATTACACACAAAATGGTTTTATTTCGAAATTGCCGTTACTTTCTGAAACACCCTCATATTATGTGGCTGTCTGTTCTTCTTTTCTAATTTACATTTGCTTCAATCAGCTGTAAAGCCATTGAAGCCTGTGGAGTTTCATGGATGGAAAACTGGTATGAGATGAGTCTTAGGCTCTAGGTTTTCCAGGGGAGAGAGAGCTGGCTTCAAAGTTGCCTTTCATGTGAAACCTATATAGGTCTCTTGGGAAAATGTGCAGTGAAATTATTTTTGTATAGCGGGCTGGTTGGGGTTCTGGGAGAAGAGAAATCCTGCATGATAAATGCAGGCTGAAGGAGAGTGAGGTGGGGGGTTGTCAGTTTTATTTGGGCACAATACCTCAAGCATTAAAGGTACGTTGGCTGAAATAGTAGGGCAAGAACAAGGACTTTGCTGACAGCTAGGGGTGATTGATGGCCCCAGAGACTGGATGTAGCATAAGTAGTAATGTGATATAGGGTGCACATTACAGGCAATTACAATTTGAATAAGTTATCAATGGAGGGAGGTAGAGGACTGGAAAGCTGTTTTATTAACCCCCTGAAGTTATGTTCACAGCATTTTGAAAAAGTGTATGAATTGCTCTGAATTATGATCATGGTGACAAATGCTGATGCCCAGAGAATTCCTGATTCGGCCTCTCTCGGAGGCAGTATTTTACCAGGACGATTTAAAGCAACAGTTCATATATTTTCAAAAATAAAAGCAGCAAGGAAGACGGAGCTTGAAAACCCTGGGAATTTACTTACTCATGGGCAAACTCTGCAATAATTTTTTCAGCTTGTGTTATTTTGCTTTCCTGTGTCATGGACAGTGTACTCCTGGGGCTCTTCCTCCTTCAGTTGTGGACTTGGCCATTGCACAAGCTCAGCAGAACACGCCTGTGGGAAATAATCAGGGAAGATCTGTATGTTGAAAGGCTGGTGCCTTCAGTCCTGTGCCATGTGGCACGGGAGGCATCAAAGAACACACACGGGAAAGATGGCAGTGGTGGCTTTGCACTGTCTTCATGTCTCTAGTCAGCAGCATAACTGGGGGGGTGGGGGGGAGGCAGGAGGGGGAATGACTGGGGCAGCAGCCCCAGGTGCCATTGGTGTATGTGAGATGCAAGTACAAAAAAATAGCTGTCACCACAACGATGGCTGACTGCATCGCTGTGACTGGCACGTCAGCAGCCAGTGTTTCCCTGTGTCACAGCTAATTCAGGCACAGATTTGCTATGCAGGATCTCTGCCTCCAGATTCTAGGCTGCTTGGTTAAGCATCATTTAGAGCAGCCTCTGGCTCCTTATTTTATGGCAGATCATTTTGGGCTTCTATTGGTTGTTTTTGGCTTATAGCCTTTTTTCTGCCTTCTTCTGAGGCATTGGCCATTGGGCACAGCTGAGGCTAGGGATTTTGACTGGAGTGCGGTGGTGTTTCTGTCCAGTATTTATAAATTGCATAGGTTCTTGGCTGGAGAAACTTTGTCTTCTGCTTGTGGTCAAGCTAATTGAGACAGGAAGGTCAGGTTGACACGGACTATAAGAACCATTTTTGCCTTCCTTGGTTGTAGGATCTTCCTCTTTCTAACAGGGCTGTGCAAAATTTCGTCGGCAGTTTTGTTTTGACACTGTTTTGACTCGTTTCGAGCTCAAAACAGCAAAATCAAAATGAAACGGAGGCTTCAAAACAGCTTTGAAACAAAATGAGGCAAGTCGAAATGTTTCAAAATTTTCAGAACGTTTCAAGTTTCAAAGCTCAAGCTGGGCTTGCCTGCAGGGAAACAAACTAAAGTAAGGAGAGGGAGGGGGAAGGGGGGAGGAGTGCTCTTGTTATTGACTGTGTGGCTGGCCAGGGCTGGTAATCCTTCCCTGAGTCCCTTCCAATCCAGTGCTCTGGGGGTGGGATGGGAAAACTGCAGAAAAGGCAGCATTGTTTGAACTGCCCTGCTCTCTGCCTTGGTGTCAGTTGAGTGAGAGCACACACAGTGTCACCCACCCATGTCACGAGTTTTGCCTGTCAGGAATCCAGAAGCCCCTGTACCTATCTCCTTGAAAGCTGGCAGGCTTTGCTGCCTCAGCAGGGCCTAGCAAGCCTGCAGTTCTGACCCCGCTGTGGCTTAACACACATACGTCACATGAGTGTTTTGCTTTCACAACTTTGAGGTGCAGTTTCTCTGACACCCCTGCACTTATCTCCTTGAAACATGGCAGATTTCATGCCCTCAGAGGGGGCTACCACTCCTGGAAGTTTCATCCAAATCAGGCCATAAATGCCAAAGTTATAGGCTGTTTTGAGCTTCCCCATTATGGCCTATGGGCGAAATGTCGCAACAGCAAAACTGTTTTGACGAAACAAAATAGTACAGCAGTTTCGAATTGAAACAAAATTCAAAACAAAAGGCTGTTCTGTCGAAACATTGAAACACAAGTTGAAATGGAACGGTTCCTGCAACTTCACCATAAAAAGCTTTAGTAACCAATAACTAACCAATTAATTTCCTGCCCTTGCAGTGGTGGATTATTGGCAGTACTTTCATTTTCCCTGCTTTTTACCTATGACACATTGTAGGGTTTTCTTAGTGCTACTAGTTTTGTGACTTGTAGTTGTGATATGCATGGTCTGAAGTGAACATTTTTAGGAATATTTGGATAAATAATTACCTGTAAACACAGGGACCCAATGGCCAAATGGACACTCCTAGCTCTATATTTCCTACATAGCTGTTAAGCGGACAATGTAAGGGTGTTCCTTTGAACTAGGAAAAGTCTCCCCTGGGCTCTGCATGTAGGGGTGAGGTGGAGTGGTTCAGCATGTTCTGAATGCCAGGTGTTTAACAAACTCTTCATGAAATCCCCAACACAGATTTTCATGAACTTTGCATTTTACCTCTTGAGTTTACCTTAAGCTAATGCTCCAGCCTGGTGCAAAGAGGTCATTACGTGGTTGGAAGTGCCATATGTCAGATACGTATAGCACCGAAGCGCCAACCTTTTATGATCATTAAAGATCTAATGTCTCTTTCTAGAAAACTTGAAGGTGTTTTTCCTTTCTCCTTGTCTAATTTCCAGTTCAAGCAATTGCATTTATTTACTGCATTTCCCCTGCCGTTTCATTTTGACACAATATTTCTTCACATCCTGTCCTAAACTGCTGTGTTGTATCGCAGTTAACCAATTGCTGTGTTCCAAGACAAAATGGCAGTATTTCAGTAACAGGTTAAGGGATTCTAGAAGTTTGTAAATAATATACTTGGACATCTCTTGGACGAAAGTTTGACAGATAAATGCAATATTGTTAAAAATTTTTAGTAGCAAAACCCTCTCTACAATAATGTATGCTCTGAGCATGCCTGTCTTCATGGCTTTTCCTAAACCTCTCTCCCCATTTGGCTTCCATTTGCAAACAAAATCAATTGGACTTTGAAGGCGATTTTACTTCCTTGCATATTTAAATTTGTTTCTAAATCCTGTTTTTTATTTCCCATTGTCTTAACCTCCAAGTGGATAGAGGCAAGAAAGTGATGTCATACAGTTTGAGCATAGAGTTGGGGGTCCCCCTTCCTGTCCTCAGCCACCCTAGGCTTCCTGTAATAGAAGATCTATAAAGCTGTCTGGAGTTCTTTCTGGCAGGGAAGCTGTGTAGCACTAACGGAGCCCTGCAATTCAACTAGAGTACGAGGCTTTTGACTTGCTTGTCAGCAGTTGAGATTAAATGCATGCCTCAATGCTGAAGGACTGTATTATCATTTTCCCACTCTTAATGGCCTTTAAAAATATTATTATCCTTTAAGCAGTATTTCAAGGGAAAGGAATGAACTAGAGTGAACCAATTATGCATAAGAGATAAGAAGCTTTGGCTACCTAGACTTCTTTGGGCAAGATTCCTTATTTCAGTGGGTCTGACCCAGTGGTGAGAGCAGGAGAACTGGGAGTTAAGACATAGGCATTGGGATGCCTGACCCTAAGTGACCCACTAGCTTTCTTTGTATCTCAAATTTCTCTTCTGTAAAATAGATGCGGGAATAGCTACCTCACAGGGATATTTATATTTGTTTATTATTTATTAATTATTACTGCTTAAGCACCACAGATGTGCACGTTACTTTACCGACAAGTATAAAATGGTAGAATTGATGTTTCAAAACACTTACAATCTCAGTTAAACAATGCATAGACAAATAAAGGGACAATGATTTTATAAATGATATTTTAATTTTTATTGCTGAGATATAGTCTGCATGTAGACATTTAATTTTTATAAGACTTGTAATGAACTGACTAATGCATTATGTGGCATGTGGGGGGAGAGGAGACAGCGAGTGAGAATAAGCACTATCCCCTACTGGATGGATTTGGAAGTGTTTCTGTAATTTCCACAATCCTAATGAAACCTCTTCCCAGAAACTTGTGCTTTTGGGACTGGGGAATCTGAGCACAGCCCCTATGAAGTGCTGAATGGCCACACTGTGCAGAGTATCCACCAGTGTCCAGACCTGATGGACATGGATTTGCTCTGTTAAATGATATGTTAAGAGGCTTCCTTTCTAGAGCCATTTCCAAGACCTCTGAGAATCATGGATAAAAGGCACTACAGATGGGGAAGAGGTTACTGTTTTGGTGCGTTTGGTCTAGAAGAATCATCACGTGGGGAATCAGACTTTCAGACTTGGGCCCTTCAAGCTGCAGTGAGGAGGCTTTGCAATTAAATCAGCTCCAGACATGGTCACCATGCAGAGGACAAACCAGCAGCTGATTCGTTAACCAAGAGCAGGTTCGTTCAAACTAAAAAATGTTAATGATCATTTTTGATGCATTGAGAGCCTATCAGGGACCACATGCCTGGAATGAGCGTTTACCATATGGTGCCTTTGGAACCTAATATTGATTCTCATTATTTTAAATGATTACAAACATTGCAGGTGTTTTGTAATACTCTCTATTGTCTAATTAGAACACACATGAAACTAGCTCATTCTGCCTGCTAACGAATATTGATTTGAACAGCCGAGTCTGCCTTATACGAGTGATGGGAGCTTGCTGGCCAAGGTGCTGGGCATTTCCAGTAATCTCTTTTGCTGAATGATTAATCTGTGGGAGTAAGGGACAGGATGGGTACTTTTGCATTGGAAGGGCAAAACTGGATTCAGGTGCATATATGTCACAGTTCACTCATGGGATTGCCCAGCCTAGGCTAGAAAACTTGGAGCATCAAGAATGACAATAATATACCTTCATTTTGTTTTATAAGGGGACATTTTAAAGGAGAGTTAAGAAGCCACTATAAAAATGTTCAGACATGTATAGGCTATTCATGACTCAAAAGGTGCTGCTGATTTATCTTCCAATTGCTGGTCCCCAGCTGAGCAGGCTGCTTGAGTGGAGACAGTTAGTCCTGGCTGGAGTCATTCACAGAACTGCCAGTCATGGTATGAAACGTTTGCTTTCACTCCTCTTCAGTGTCTCACATTAAACCTGAGGAATGAACCTGATATACTACAGTGGAATCTGTAAGGCTTATGGAAAGACAGACTATGCTCTGGGAAAGTCAGAGTGGTGATTACAGTATGTAGCATGGGTGGGCAAAATATGGCCAGCAGATCGGACCTGGCCCTGCAACGGATTTTGTCCATCCTGCAGTGGGTCCCTCAGCCCTGCTCAGGCCAGGTACAGGACTCAGCCAGGGGTGTGGCATGTGTGGCCAGACTCGCTTCCTGGCAGCCCTGGCAGCTGCACCTCCTTCTGTCCGTGGCTGCTGCCACACCCAGCCCTGTTGCCTGGGCACCCTGACCCATCTGCCCCACACCAAGTGTTGGGAGTGCGACTGGTGCAGGCAGGGCATGCAGCTAGGCAGATGAGACGGGGCCAGGGGTGGGTGGGAACTAGTGCCCATTGCAAGGGCATGCTGGGAGCAGATTGTGGCTCTGCCCTGGGCCCTGACCCTGTGCTGTCACAGCCCAACCTCTCTGTACTGTTCCTGATGCTGCTTTCCACCTGTCCGTCACCCCATCCCAGCTGAGCATGGAACAGAGCCACTTAGGGAGTTTTGGTGCAGTGTTGTGGTGGGGGGAGAAGGAGAGACATTGTTGATTCAGCCCATGACAGCTCACCAAAACTCCCTAAGTGGTCTTCAGGCCCAAATGATTGCTATATAAGGACCTGGGAGTTATCAGAAGATGTTCCTTCCCCCTTAAGGAAGTTTGCGGGCTCTTGAATGTAGGCACTTTTCTTCTGTGAAGATGCCCTGTGGTTTCATTTCCAGAAGGAATGGACTGCACAAGTTATGGCCCACTTGGACATTCAGGCCTTTCTAGCCAGCAAGTCCTTCTGGGTAACACTGAGCTGAAGAAAGCATCTGTCATGTATCTTGTAAGTTGCTTCCTGGGGGACCTAGATGGAGACGCAGAACGCAGCAGCTCTTGCACTCATTGGGGCTCTGAAACACTAGAACCAAAGCACAGACCCCAGGTAAGAGAATTTAGTTAATCTTTGGACGGCATGGGGAGCATGTTTCTTATGCTGTCCTGACTGCTGTGGCATCAGAGACCTGGGCCAATTGCACTAGGGCTTAGCTTTATGGCATCTTGGAGAGCAAGGGAAGAGGAACCTATTTGGCATCTTTCCAATAATCTCCTTTAAGAGCCTTGTCTTCACAGTGTAAGAGAGACATATACTACAAAATGAGAATGTTCACATTCTTAGACTACTGCCTGTTGTTCATGTACCTTATGACTCTTCTGCATTTGTCAGGTCTATAATGCCTTCTTGCATCTCAAGGAAAATGTCAAGAGGTGGGAGGGAAAAGAGGGTCTGCCCTGCAAAATAGGAGAAGGGGTAGTGAGCTACAAGCCCATGGAACCCTGCTCTTTCCTTGCTTGCTGTTAATAGTTCTGTGCATTTTGCAGCTCTCTGACAGAGGCAACTTCCTCTTTGAGGATAATTGAGAGATTTCATGAAGCTGTGTAAGGCAGAGCTTGAAGCATAAACCTAGGCTCTAATATGACAGACCCAAATTTCATCAATCTTTTATTCCTTTTGCCAGATTGCCGCTTGGAATGAAAGCACCACATTATATGCCTGAATGGCTAATGGCTGTAACCATTAAACTATATTCTTTTTTCAGAGCAAGGAGTACTGATTGAGGGCTCTTTCAGGTAGCTGTGTAATTCACTGTTAATTCTGTGTCTTACACGGGATGTAGGGGGCACTCAGGAGATGTCGACTTCTTCCATCACCAGTTCCTCCTATAGCTGAAATGAAAGAGGTTATAGTGTTGAAGGCTGTAGGGTTAAACTCTGATAATGTGTATGAAACGCAAAGAAATTATATGACGCTTCGTAAAGTTAATATATGGATCCAAACATACTTCTGATTATTGTAATGATTTTATATTTAAAACCAAAGATTTAAAATTGACTTTGGATGTTCTGGCATATGTCAGAGTGTCACACTATTACTGCCTGCCTTTGGGTTAATGGGGGCTGTCCTTTTAGTGTACTTGAAGGACAGGAGAGTAGGTGGTTTGAAAGATTTTTTCTCTGCTTTTGGAAAGTGGAAGAACCTATTATGTAATTCCAAAAGGCCAGAACTCATTTTAATGAACCTATCTTTCTAGACCAGGGGTGGGCAATTATTTTGGCTGGAGGGCCATTTAATGAGTTTTGGGGGCCTGTCGAGGGCCACATCCATCTCTGCCTTTTACACTCTCTGTCTGCCTCTCTCTTCTCTCTATCTCTGACTCTCACCTCATCTTGTCGGTTTCTCTTCTCATCTTCTTCTTCCACTCCCTTTCTCCCCACCCTCTTTCCTATCCCAGAACCCAGCTGCAGCTGGAGTTTGCCAGGAGCCCTGATGCTCAGGTGTGGACCCAGATGGGAGTCCCTGTCTGAGTCCCCAGCTCTGCATTGGGGCTTCTGGCGAACTACAGCTTTGACTGGGTTCTAGAGGAAGGAAAGGAGGGTGAGAGAGAAGAGAAGAGACAGAGAGAGATGTTGCTGCCTGAGTCCACGGCTGATGCGGCTGGCAGGTTTCAGGTTGGGGCTCTGCGAGGGAACTTCTGTGGATGGCAGGTTCTGTGTCCAGGCTCCCAAACTCGTCCGCTGCATCCACAGCTGACACCACTGCTTGCCCGCTTTGGCGCAAGCCCTGCCCAGGTCCACGGCTTCTCCCCAGCAGCATCAGGCATCAGCTGTTTTGCCTGCCCACCCAGCACCACGCAGCGGCTGGAGCTGTTGGCTGCCCATGGGCCAGATCCAGTGAGTTGGCAGCCATCCATCTGCAGGCTGGATTGGGTCTGTTGGCAGGTTGGATCTGGCCTGCTGGCCTTATTTTGCCCACTCCTGTTCTAGACAGACACCTTTGGTCTCAAAGGTGTGATGTTAGCACATCCAAGGGACTGGATGCCTTAGGACATTGTTAAGAAGCTTCTGAGCCACTCATCTGTTGGGCATAAGTTTGAATCCAGACTAGATGAAAAGGAATGAAAAGTTGTTTTCAGCTAATGGGTGCTTGGTGGCTCCTACATGAGGCTTGCAAACCATGTTTTACAGTGATTGGCATACCCAGTGGAGAGGCCAAGAACTGTGTGGAATTGAACTGCTCTTGTTCTGCCTAAGGGAGTCTCTGCAACCCACATGATAGTTGATGGATACTGGCAAGACAGTGTGTGTGTGAAAGTTGCCCAGCTGCTGTTCTGTTAAAAAAACAACAACAAAGGACTTAATATACCAGGGTTGCCTTTCACCACCATTGAATCCACACTTTTAAAAAAAGTTTCAGTGCCTACAAATTATTTGCAAATAAGCAAATTAGCTCATAAAGAAATTTGCATAGCATACATGCATGAAGCTGCACAAAATTTGGCAGCTCTGTAATTCCCTGCAGCGTTTTTATTTTTGTGTCTATTGCCTCTATTGCAGTAAGGAGGTGAGGAAAATTGACTTGACCAGAAATGTGGCTCCAAAGCATATTCCAACCTTATTCCAAGATCATAGAATCATAGAAGATCTGGAAAAAACATTGTTAATTCTCTTCTGGTATCACTTAGCGTCTCACTGTCTGCTTTTGAATTCACTGGATGTAGGAGGTTCAGGAAATCTTTCTTTAAAAAAGGGCTGTTCCCAGGAAAATCGCTGAAAACCCGAATACATAGGAGCTGAGCCAGAAAAAAAGATTTGGTATGTTGGTTGCTTCAGAGACATAATTCATTTTGGGTTCCTCTGTTGCCAGGATGAGAAAACTTGATGGAAACCACCGTTTGGCTGCTCCTTGGTTTTATGGGTGACCATCGAGGGTATAAAGCCCAATGTTATGGAGGGTATAAGGTCCAATTCTAATTCTAGCACAAGAAATTAGAGGCAGAAATCTAGTTAAGGCACATCCAATATTGTGCAGGATGGGAAAGGGTCTTCTGGCATGACAAGACCCTTTTCATGCCCAAATGAATATTGTGAACAAGCAGACCCCACATAATAAGCAGGGACTGATATTATTTTTCTTTTTGAATACTTGTGTGATGCTCAGAGACTATAATGTTGGGAGGACCACTGAAGTTCCTCTGAAGATCTTGCTAGAAGAGGATCAGGAGAAGGCCCTTGTCTCTACCCACAGTGCTTGCTTTTGTCTTTTTTTCCTGAAATATGATGTGACAAACTTCCTTCACACAGAAGCTGAACTCTCTAAGAGATGAAAGCCTAGAGGCTTAGGGACACTTTTAAAATCATTAATCATTAGAGTCGGCTATAAAATCACTCTGGAAATTCTGAGCTGGAAGCATGGGTATTTCCAGATTTCTACTGTGGATATTAACCATTTCTGGATGACAAAGGTAGTTATACCCTTGGAGAGTTGTCAGGCCCCAGATGACTGCACAAGTACAGGTCATCTTTGCACATTGCCAGTTGCCATATAGGCTGGATGGGAACATACCCCATGAAGGGTGGCTCATTTTGAAGTTGGAAAGGAAGATCCTGGAAATCCAGGAAAAGTGGTAGAGCACTGGGATTTAGAGAGAATGGCACAGAGCAGCAACTGGCAGTGAAAACAGTCCATAGTGTGAGGGCCGGATTAAGGAATACATGCTAAGGGGGAAGGAGGAAGCCTTTTCATTGCCAAGAGACGCATGCATCCAATATAAAATACTTCAGGATTCTACAATAATCATTCCAAATGCTGGGAGGTTGGGCACACAGTGTGTTTATATGAGTGTAATCAGCCTTTATGTTGGTGTGAACTGGGAGTGGGCATGTGATATAAACATTTATATTGGTGTAACTTGTTTGACTCTGGTGGAAAATTAATCTGATAAAAAATGAAGTAAAACAACATCAATATAAATTAACCCAGTATAAATGTTGCTTTCATCCCAACATGCCCACTTTTTAGAGGCAAACAAGCTATTATGTGTTCTTGCTTCACTTAATTGCAAGGTTCTGTAATAACACTTAACAGAATACAGCTACCATGGAATAGCTGGCCATGTGTCCACTCCAGAGCCTGATGTAATTTTCATCAGTGTACAGAAATGGTGCAAATTACACTGGTGTGAATGTGTTGCGTGCTTAGGCAGTAAGACTGTTCTATATGTTACGATAGGCCATTACTACATAATAAGAGTTTTTATGTTGGATAAAAAATTGGTGCTGTCATAATGTCTCTCTTTCAGCTCCTTTCCTTCTTCCTAGTGACAGTTGTTAATGTTGCCCTTTGGCCTAACATGATATGTACACATATGGCAGTGCCATGCTGAAGTGGTCTGCACCAGTCTCTGAAATAGTTGTTTGCAGGGGTGCAACATCTTTGGCTTGAATTTATGGGAGATAGTCTCACCCTGGTGCCTGGAGTTTTCCTTTGACTTTCTTTCTGTGATGTACCCAAAACTGAATTCAGTTTGTAAATCGCAGTTTACCCAAATCTTTGAAAAAAGTGACAAACTACATAGTTACCATGCCACTAGGTACCACAGAATCCATGTGATGGGAGGGGCCTTTGGCTTCTCAAAAAGACTCGCAATGAGGCCTCAGTGTTAGGCTCGTAATGAATGTCTGATCTGAGTGCATTTCTTGTGGTTTGGCATCTTGCTGGGGAAGAGGTTTGCTACATTTCAGTCAGAGGGTCCAGGGTGGAGGTTAGTCTTTGAAGGAGTACAGCAAGGAAAGGATGTGCAGCTCCCTTTTTTGAACTTGAAGAGCTCAGTATAGAAGAGAGGGACGATCTGACCCTGATCCTGTACCTAGACAAGAGAGGATAGGAAGGGGTGGGATGAGAGAAGAGATCCTCTCAGCTGCCTGCCTTAGGCAGAAAGACCAAATGAGAGGGGGATTCCCATCTACACTTCATAGTGCTTCATGGTGCTTAGGGTCAGAAGAGACCTAAACAGGTCATCAGGTCTGACTTCTGCACCCTACTTCTGCTAAATACCAAGTTCCCTGTACGCTAACTTTAAAAGCAGCTCAGAAGAGCAATCTGGTGCCTGGCTGAGCTAGGCCCCTGGACTGGAAGTCTTGCTGCTCCCAGCACCAGCCTAAATCACTCCTGGAAAGCGCTGTTCTTTAACCCTTTGTTTCCTGGCGCCAGGGTGTTTTCTTTCCCCTTCCCTGTTCACCTCTTCTCCGGCCCCTTCCCGTTTTCACATTCTCTGAGCCTCTCTCCAAGTGGAAACTCATTCCTCAGGGTAATCAATACCCTGCTCAGCTGGAACACTGTTACCAGGGAAACCATTTCAGGCAGCAGGCTGGGGCCTCATTAAGATGCAGCAGTGGTGGCAGGCCCTGCCTCAGGGCAGTTGCTCTCAGTGTGGGCATTTTGGTGGTAACGCCCAAGCAGAGTCTTCTTAGGGGGCCTCATCATTAGATATATGTGGCTTCCATTAGGCGCCAGTTTGAGAGCTATGGACATTTTTGATGCACTCAGCAGAAAGGAGGAAATTGGTGTCACAGGAGCTGTTTTCTTTATGGGAAAAGACTCACTTGGATGGAGAGGCCAATAAAGATGTTAATATATTTTCCCAGTGTGTAGCTCGCATGTTTTGGACCTCTTGCTGGGATTGTTATCTCTGGAGTGCGTGTGGGACGGGGCAGTACTAAAAGTAAAAAAATCTTCCCGTGGAGTCGGGGATCTTCCCAGGTGCTCTTTGAATGTCTTGAAGGGCAAGGTGTGTTGGATTTTGGAGGGTCCAGGAGACAGCCAGCCTTTAGCATTTGGTTACACCTTGAAGAATATTTAACAGCACCCCAAAACATAATGTATGGGCTGGATTCTGGATGGGCACATTCACAAATGCTCTCCTCACAGGACATTTCCTGTGATTTTCCTCTGAGCTGTTGGTTGGGTGTAAATGTAACTCATCTATCTGCCTGTTGGTCCTTGCATTCCTCTCCATCTTTATTTTGATCTTGCAAGCTGATTTTTTATGATGTGAATTAGACTCTATAGAAAGGGCTGGAGTGACAGGATTTGGAGAAGCTCACTCTCCAAGTCCTGATGATAATTTAGCACTGTCTTACTGATCATCTCTGTTTGCATGTGAGAAGGTACAATATGGCCAGTACAAATGTGACATTCCTTCTGCTGTCTTGTGCATTGCTCCCCTGTTACCTAAAAGGACTCCATCTATAGGTGAAGGAGGAGGTCAGTTTCTGAGGTTCAAAAAGGCTGGAATATCACCAGGTTTTATTGACTGAAAAGATAGAAGTATCACCCCCTTAAGAGCAGGCCAGAGATTTTCCCCCATCTGCCCTGTAAACTTGTTTATACTGCATGCATTATAGGGGCTTTGTGAGCAGGGTTAGAACTAGTAGCCCTACAGTGAAGCAAGACATGCTGTTGGATGCAAGTAGGCCAAGCAGCAAAGCAATCTGGAAAGGTCTTAATGGTTTTCTTCAGATGTTTGTGGCGCCCAGGACTAGAAGAGCAGAAAATACTGCAAATCATGACTGGGGGACATAGGCAGAGCAGTGTTAGGCCCAGGGCTAGAATACAGTGCTGCAGTATGGTGCTCGTGGGGAAAAAAAGAATAGTGTAGAAATTCTTACCATGTTGGTAGTGCATTCTCAATTTGTTGACCATTTTTAGTGGCTTTATCAGGAAGAGGAAGAGACATGTTGGTTAGCAAACAATGGTGCAAACATGTTCCTGTTCCTGGACATACTGTACAGGCCTTCTCAACCCGCTTTTTAGCAGAAGGTTCTCCTGGTTACCTGTCCTTGATCATGGCTATGATCCTGTCCCATTCAGGTTTTTTTTTACTCTTCATTTCCTCTCAGTAGTTTTTCACAGGGTCCAAAAATACTCTGTAGATATGCATGTAATGTCATTGTATTTCCTCCAACAGCCAAAGTCAAGAGAGAAGAGTTTCTGGGAAGATTCCAGTGGCATGCTCAGCTTCTGTGTGTGCCTCTGTGGATGAAGAATATCCTTTGCTTCTCTCTTACTGACCTTTTGGTGATTGGCATGCCCCATGCCACTGGGGGTGAGAAATGTTACCCTGTCCTTTGTGGTTTTAGATGCCACCATTATATTAAAATATTGTTCCCAGAATGTTTCAACATGGATTTTAAAGTTGAAGGGGTTGTTGATATAAGGTAAACACCAAGGAGGAGGGAGAACTTGAAATTTGCACTGGGCAGTGTCTTAGGAAATAGGTTGTCCTTCACTGGCCAATGGAGATATGATTCAGATGGGGCCAGATAGATCTCTTCCCTCTCCGGGAGTTTCCTCTCTGGGAGTTTCCTCTATTGTGCTGATCTGGTAATCCACTCTGCCTCTGAGCATCTCTTCCAGAAGGGAACCTGAATTTATCGAAAGATTATTTTAAAGAAATTGATGAAAAGTAAACTCGTTCCATTAAGGAGGCACATGGTGAGGAGAGAACTTATGGGTGAAGTATTAGTGTACTGGGGGAGAGAGACTGAATGAAACTGAAGTTGGGGTTCACATACCACCTTCTTCCAGGGGTGCATTGTAATCTGTGATCTAGCAAATCTGTTAGCATGATGCTGGTGTTTAAGTAGTGTATCACCAGTATTAAATAGTGTGTCACCAGCATTGCCTGTCATTCCTAATTTTTGGCAGCCCTTAGCCTGCAGGCTTCCCTCGCATGTCTGAATAACATTCTGACAATCTGTCTACTGGGGTCATAAATCCCCTGCCGTTCTTTTGGTATCTGGGATCAACTCCTTCCCATGAAGTTCCAAAGGGTTGCAAAACATGAACTTTCAGGTTGAATTTGCCCTTCTATTGCTGATCCATATGAGGGTCTTTAGACCTAGTAATCAAACTACAAGGCTCTCTTGGGAGACAGGCCAAGTATCAGTATCTTCTTGGTACAAAGGAGATGTAAAATGCCTTGTCCCAACTCACATAACAAATTGCTGCTGAAGTAGTAGATACATTTCAGGTGTCCTAGTGCCCAATCTCTTGCACTAATCAGCAAGCTCGCTCTTCAGTAACAAAATGGGAGCTATGTGAGTAAAGAAATGGCTGCAAATTGGACTATTCCTTTCTTGGTTACAGCTCCTTTACCTTGAAAGGTGTTGCATGGGCTTAAGTGAGGAACTGTAAGTGGTCCTGTAAACTTCTAGTGGTGCGTCTCAGAACCCAAGGGAACAAGACTAGAGGGAAGATCTGCTTTCCATGAGAGGAATCTCCCACCTGCCTGGGGACAGACATAAATGTTTCTGCTTCAACTAAGTACCAACAAATTGAGAGCAGCAGTGAACATTGACTGTAACAGTGAATAGAAAGTGCTTGTAGTAAATTAATCCATGTTGCCTAAAGCATTGGCTCTTTCTCTTAAGTGAATTTTAGTGCATGTACATGATGCTGGACTAATGATTCATTTATCCAGAAGGGTACTACACATAGCAGCAATACTTGCCTCTCCAAATCTCTGCTTTAAAGGGCCACTTCTATGGGCTAGAGGAGCAGATTCATTTCCTTGGCCCATGCATAGTTTTGTTAGCTAACAAAGGGACCAGAAGTGATCATTTGAGAAGGAGAACTGATGATGTGCCCAGTCCATTCAAATGAACCAACTCATTTTGTACAGGCATAAGAAGCAGAGGTGTAACTAGTAGTTTTGGAGCCCTGGACAGAGATGGTGTAGAGCACTGCAAAGCGAGGGAGCCAAGTGCCATGGAATGGGCAGGTGGAGAGTTGAGTGCTGGAGAGCTGAGTTGTGGAGAGCTGTAGGATGCTGCTAGTACCTAGGCCAGGTGCTCTTCTTACCCAGTTTTAGTTGCACTACTACATACAGACCACTGTCCATAGGCCAGACTTGAATTCATGACCATGTGGTTCAAAGGTGACTCTCCAAGTACTGGTCTGTTGAATCAGCCAGTTCCTTTCAATTTCCAATCCTATTGGTTTCTTCCCTTGTTGCTGAGCCCATCAGGAGAGGAGATCTGATGGGGGGGCTAGTGTAGGGGGTGAAGGACTAATTTTAGCCTTGATTTCTATTCTGTGCCACTAGCAGTATTTATTTTCATGCTTATCTGTGCACACACCATCTCCAGGGGATCCCTGGAGAAGATATTATTGGTTGCTACAGAGACTGAAAGCTCATCAGATGTGTCAGTGGCCTTTCCTACTTTGGCAATAGATGGGGGCAGAGGCTTGCTGCCTGTTTTTTCACTGCCTTTTCATGTGCACTCATGACTGAGTGGGCTTACTTAATGGAGCAGAAGAGCTCATCATGAGCGTAACTCTGGATGTGGCTTTGTTTCCTCCTGGACAAGGGTCAAGGGGCTGTTGGGGGAGTGTTTGGGAAGGTGAAAGTTCAACTTTCCTTCCTTTTAAAAAGAGAACTGATGTGGTACTAAGCAGCAAATTTTAACGATTAATTGGAAGCAGCTGCTCCAGAGAGGGGGTCCACTGGATATGATGTTTAGCTGCCTGCTTCTATTTACTTTGGCACTTGCCATGTAATTGCTGCAGTGGCAGCTCTGTCACCTGGGAAGAAGAGTTCATTTTGGAGGATCAAAGATTGAGGTCATCTGAATCCTGCTATGCCACTGTGCTGACATGAACCTTCCCCCCACCCCGAGCTACTTGTTCACATGTAGAAGCAGCTTACAAGAAAGGCACAGGCTCCTTCCTGTATCTCTTGACAGGGAGCCCTCATTATTGGCTCCTGCCTAGGTGGAAATGGCTTGGTTGACATAATTTTCCTGACTGATCAACTCAGCTGGCACTGGAGAAACTCCTGCACGCTCTGTTCCTGGTATTTGTTTGGTTGTTGTGGCCACAATATTTCTGCTTGCTTTTCCTTTAGTAAGGTGGGTGCTATGCTGGAAACTGGATGGCCTGCTGGCCTCTGGAGGG
This sequence comes from Crocodylus porosus, assembly GCF_001723895.1. Lineage (NCBI taxonomy): Eukaryota > Metazoa > Chordata > Crocodylia > Crocodylidae > Crocodylus > Crocodylus porosus. The sequence continues at coordinate 78,208,912 of NW_017728947.1, forward strand.
CAGTCTTCCAAATGGCGTGCTTGACAAATGAAATTAGTTTGGTGGGTCTCAGCCTAGTTCCTAGGTGATTCTTTGTTCACACTGGGCACATCTACATGCACAATTAATTAGACTGAATAAACTCCAGGACAGTTTGTGCTAGAGTTTATTCCTTCCAGGTGCTGCTTTTATATGTGTGCCCAGGTCTGCAGCACATTGAGCTGGGTAGAAGCAACCCCAGCCACAGGGAGCCTGTGAGGTCAGTCTGCCAGCCTGGGGCTGCACCAGCCTGGCTCAACGTGCTGTGGAGTGGCTGGTAGGGGTACAAAGGTGCTCCAGTATGGGGCTACATGGCAGGTGCACTGAAGCATCCTTGTGTCCCAGCTAGCCCTGTCAGTGTGTGCACATGCATTGCAGTGCACTAAATAACACTGCAGCAGGATAGTTTACTGTGGCCTAATAGGGCCATATGTGTAGCTAATTAGGCAACTCTACAGTAAATGTCTCATGTAGATGCAGTCACTGTGAAGCACAAAATAGGAGGTAGGTTTGTCTGTCTCTGCCAAAGAAGGGGTAGTGGAAGCCATGGCTGAGTTGCACTGAGGTAGAGAAAGCTGTGTGTGATTTCAGTAAAGCCTCTAAGACAGAAGACGTGAGAGGTCATTCCTTTGCTTCTTCTGCACATTGCCCTCAATAAATGAGCAGACCAAATGTTATCGTCCTGAATTTCCTTCCTGATTTTCTCACCTAAAGCAAGCTACTGTGAGCTGGCCTTCTGCTGCTATCCATTGCCAGGTTAAAGACCCTGGGAAACATGTGTCTTAGGCAGATATGGGAAACCTGATTTGGATAGAACTACAACTCTGCCTTCACCCTAAATTCTTGAGGAACCACCTTTTAAATTTCAAAAAGTTCATTTAATTTTTTTCTCCATTGCTTTCCATTTCATTTCCATTTGTCTCTCACAATCTGAGCCCAATGGCACTGTAAGTGCCAAAATACTTTTCAATAAAAGCTATTCCAGCAGTGGCTCAGTGAAAACCACTGCTGAATGTCCCAGGATAGAAATGAAATGTGAAAGAAAATAGTATTGAAAATATGATAATGCCATGATGTCAATCATTGGAGTGTACTCACTGGGAACTTTCTGCTCAGTTCTGCCTGTTCCACCTGGGCAAGATACAGAAAATTTAGAAGGGTTCAGAGGTGGAAAACATAAACGAGGACAGGCTTGGAGAAATTCCCACAAAAGAGAGATGGAAAGGGTTAGGAATGTTTAGTTCAGGGTGGAGACAAGTAACAGAGGATGTGGTAAGGGTGCAGAAAATAATGAATATTTCAGACAAGGCAAAACAGTCACTTCCATTCCTTCTTGACTATCATGCAAAAACATAGTGGCATTCAGTAAAAAATGGAAAGGCAACAGGTTTGAAACTGCTTAAAGATGTGTTTTAAACACCACTTGCTGAACCTGCACAACTTACAGCTACAATATACAGCTATGGTCAGGGTCTCTCAAGGTTCAAAAAGAATTTCCACTAACAGCTGACCAGAATATCCAGTTATAATAAATCATTTTTTTAGAGAAATATAAACGCTTAGTTCTGAGGCATAAACTGAGCACTAAGTGACAGGGATTAGGAGTGCATTTCCTCTGTTGGCAACTGATTTCATAATTCTCCACCCTAACACCTTTCTTTGAAGTCCTGGTATTGGCCACTGCTAGAAACAAGATATTGGCTGGATAGATCTCTGGATCCAGATTCTCAAGGATTAGGTTTGTTTAGATTGAAATATATGGTTTCCACCACTTTGTGTCTTTTTTTTTCTATTTTCCATCATATTTTTCTTTCAGTCCATCTCCTTGTCCTACTTGATCTTACGCTATAATCATGGTTCAAGATCAGCAACAACAAAGCAGTTTCCAGTAGAAAGGCTGTTCCACTTGGCATCTGCATTAAGGGATGTGGGCTGATGTGCCCACAGTGCCGCAGTCATAGATGTTCAATAGTGAAGGTGATGCAGACAAGAAACTACTTTTACTTTGTTAGAAATGTTTCCTTTCTATGGCAGAGGAGCTTGTCAGAACAGCACACATATTGCCTGAATTTGAAATTCAGAAGCAGTCGATAGAAATCTTTTCAAATAGGGACAAAATGATTTTGGTTGCCTCTTTGTGCACTGAACCTGCCAGCGAGAACCATTAATGGGGACAGAGTCTGCATTGTGCTGCTGTATGCGGCTCGGGAGATCACCCAAGATAAGTGCTGTTCGTGTCGTGATCCACTTCTGGAAGAACTGAGGTGGGAGGGAGCAGGAGAAAGCGAAAGGAATCTTAAATGAGATAGGGGCCCTGGCTCCAAGCTGTGCTGTATAAATAGGAATGATAAGGTAAAGGAATAGGCTACCTGTCTGTACTGAATTGTCTATGTGAAAAAATAAAGAAAACAAACTCATTGTATGTGATAAGATGGAGATTGGCAGCTTACGGAGCCAGGAAAATGTTTGTGGTATTTAAAAAATAGAGCAGACAATTGGATTTTGAAGTATGAATCATTTAGATTCGTTTTTCTTTCCTTTTTAAAGAATAAAATGGAATCTAGCAATGGAAGGTTTTACCTCTAAGGCAGGCAGGAAGAAAACTGCATTCCTCAGGTCAGCTGGAAACTGTTTGGTAAGCAAACCATGCTCCAACCATATGTGATCCAGTGCTGGGCAAACCTTGGAGGGTTTGAGAATTTGATTCAGATGTTGCTGCATCCACATTTCTTGGACCAGGAAAATGGGCCTGGAATCCTGAGTGATGATGGTTTCCAAGAGTCCCAAATTGGGCTTGCAGACAGTGTCTTAACCACACTTCTCTGTCTAGTAGGAATCTTTGCTTCTTACCTAGGTGCTGCTTTTTCACTGCAGAGCTTGTCAGCTTAGTTTAGTCCTCCATCATTAAGTGTCTAGTACCTATTTCAGGGTCCACAAATGAGGCATTGGGTGGCAGTGAATCGGTGGATGGGTGAGAATATACTGTGAGTAGATGTTGGTGGCTGGGAGTGTATGGATGTGGTAAGGGAAGGAGATTTGGAGAAGTGGGTCATGGAATAACTGTAGGAGAGGAGATGTAAAGAACATAATGTGCAGAAAGTGCAAGGGGATGGAGCTGATAGTGAAAAAGAGAAGAGGAAATAAGACGCTGAAATCCACGTAGGCCATGATGCACCAAGAAAGGAAGGTAAAGAGGATAAAATGAAAGCGAGAAAGACAGTGCACATAACATAACTTGTCATTCAACTGTCTATGTAATCTATACTCCCTGTAATAAAAAGTTACAATAAAAAGAGAGCTAATTTCTTTAAAATGTGACGGTTGTGGTTTTGGAGAACAGGGATTGGTGCAAATATATTTTTATCCTATTTAATTGGTGCAGCAATGAACTAGTAGGCATTAGGTAAAATGCATGTCTTATTTTGCTTGTTAGAGTAGGAGCAAGGGATGAGGACCCTAGGTTTCCATTTCCATTTCCATAAAAAAATATGATCTGATGGGTAGAACATGGGCTTTGAAAGCCACTGCTTGGCTACAGAAGAGGAAGCTGAGGCACAGAAAAGCTCAAACCAAGCTTGTCAAAAGTGACTACTAATTTTTGGTATCTCCATTTTGTGGCTTGATTTGAGCCATAGTAACCTGGATTTTCAGAAGTGCTGAGCATCCACGATGCCAACTTCAGTCAGTGGGATCTATGATATTTGGCACCTATCAGGCCCATGTGACTCAGACGAGATTCTTCAAACTGAACATCCCTCATAGTAGTGGGTGCTCTTGAAAATGTCTGTCTGTATGGCTTGGCCAAGATCACATGGCAAGTGATTTAGAGTAGAACCCAGGAACACTGACATTCAACACTGCTGTGACAGCTACTCTAATGCTACACACCATTTTGTAGCATGATGCACCAACGTTATGTAGAAATTATTTTTTAAAACATTTGTTGTCCTTCTTGCCAATGACCAGCAGAGCTCAGATCTGAGTTGCCAACTGTCTGTAAATAACCGAGCTAAATATGCTTGTCCATTCTGTAAGAAAACTGCTCCATCTGTAAATCATGAAGCAAAATCAGTCCGCAAAATCAGCTCCATAAAAGCACAGAGCTGATTGAAGCTCTGTGGTCAGCAAATAAACTGGATGCATTATTGAAGCATAGATGGCAAATAGCAGCACCACCTGGTGTCTGAGAGGAAGAGCAGCACCCCAAAGGGAACTTTTATGAGGGCTTTTCTCAGGGTGGGGTGGGGGGTTGAGGCAGATAGGCAGATAGCAGTACTTCTTTGGGAGGGGTCCATGCTGGGATGAGGAAGTGGGGCTGGCAGAAGTAAGACTAGAGAGTGGGCTGGTTGGGCAGCATGGTATAGTTGGAGGTACCAGGGTATGGGGGTGCGTAGGGGAACCCTGGGGTGGGGCAGCATAGTGTAAATCCACTGCTTCATCAAGTAGGGTTTCCAACTCAAGAATTTTTTAAAATTTATTTTACTGATGAATTCCAAACTTTTTTACTATGATCTGAACCTAGCCCTTCTCCAGGGTCTGGCAGAAGGGTTATGTTACATTATGTAAGACATGTCAGTAAAAAAGTTTAATTGAGAGTAAAATCTTTGCAGATTGTCAGTAACAAAAAATGTCTTGGTTTGGCAACCCTGGCTGGGATCATGGTGGAATCATGTTTATTTTATTCCCTCCTTACTTACTTTTCCTGTCTTTGGAGGTTGAGGTAGGATAATAGTTATTCCTGCTGAGGCACTGTGACAGTGCAGGCGCCCTAGGGGTGGCCATGAACTCCCCTAGCGCCCCTACCATGCCAATGTGATATAAAAAGCACCCTCACAATCTCGCCCGCCACGTCTTTGATGTTAATAATGTTTAAGGGAGGCTGCCCTTTTGTCCTCTCTGACACAGTGCCCTGATGTATCCCAGTCTTAGTTCTGTTTTGGGTGACTCAGTGCACTCCAGCCTTATGGGCTATGCGTGGCTCCAACCACCCCTGTACCACACCCCAAGCCTCGCAGATGTACCGGACGTTGTTTGGTCGATTTCCCTCTCCGCGCCCCACTGGCGCACTCTGGCTTGTCCCCCTCTTGGGGCTTCTCACACCTGCCCACACTGGGGCTGGGGTCAATGCACCTCAACTGCTGTGCCCTCTCTGGCACTGGAGTCTCCACACTACCATGGAGCCCCTATGAGGCCTCCTCCAACCCCTAATAGCCCCACCTGGTCCTCCGGTGTAACCACAACACCAAAAGCAATAATGCAAGCCAATCGGCTATAATGCAAATCTAGGCCTCCTGGCTAAAATGTTCTCCATAACCACACCACATCTCTCACCCGTGTAACTAGAGGCTTATAAATCCAGGCCTTTTTCTCTTTCCTACATTCAGGGCCGAGCTCCTTCCTCAGTCAAGCAATACTCCTTTTTCTGGCTGCCAGTTGAAAGAGAGTGCACGCAGCCTCCAGGATGCGTCTTATAGTAGTCAGCCCCGCCCCTTCCGGTCAGCTGACTCACCAGGTGTGGGCCCTTAGCTCATCCTGGTTGCCCCTAGCAACCAGCACCTGAACTTTCCGATGTAGCAGGCACCTTAGTGCCCTGCTACAGGCATCATTTATGCCAAGCCGGCCAACCTGCAGGATGTGTACCACAAGTGTAATGGGCAGCCTCTGTGTGGCATACAGCAGACTGGGGAGGGACAGACAACACAGCAATACATAGGGCAGGAAACAAAAAAGACAGCAGTAGATTAGCCAAGGGGCACAGGGAAGAAAGCAGAGCAGTGGCTCACAAAGAGGAAGGGGATTGAGTGGCTCTTGGAGAGGGTGCAAAGCTTATTTGTGGCACTCCTGCCAAAAAGGTTGGCCCCTGCTAGTTTTTGCATAGCAGGATGCATAAACGTAGCCCTTCACCCTCCCCCTTGCTTGGCCATTTTGAGAACAAAGGAAGAAAAAATAGAGGAGGAGGAGGTTGAACACATGCTTATGTTCTGATTAAAAGCATTAAAATATAGGTGAATAATTTGTGGTAACTTTGAATGTTCCAGTTGCCATAACAACTCATTGTAAACCTTCGGCACATTTTTCTTCACATGCTTTTTAAGAACTTTGAGTTATGACCAGAAAATGCCAGCCTCTCTCTCCCCACAAACATTGGCTTCCCAGCCTGCAGAGCCTAAGAAGTAGCTCATCAGTGCCCGGGTATGAACAACCACCTCATACCCAAATTATTTTGTCTTCACCAATGTTACGCTCATATGTCTACCAGGACTTCTGGGAGTATATGATAAACATCTTTTTGTCTCAGTAAGCCAAACTACTCTATGCCTTTTCCCACTGAATTGTGGGAAATCCTGTCCTTTTAGAAACTGGCCTTTGATCTATTCCTCCTGGCCATGCCTACACTAGATGCTGATTGTGCAGTAGTCACAATGTACTGTGCAGTCAGTGTCATGAAACAGCTATTCCTCAGTGTGATTGCGGAGTAACTCCAGCTACTCCACATTCATTTAGTACTTGTTTATACAAGTACTAAATGACTGCACAGTAATTACTGCGCAGTCAGCATCTCATGTAGATGCGGCCCTTGAGTACCAGGTATTCCTGGGTAAAATTCCCACAAAAAATTGTGTTTGCATGGGGGAGAAACTATGGGCAAGAGTTGGAAAAGAGCCTGGGCTAGCTGCACTTTGAAGACATAATTTTAGAAGCCTTTTATGCTGGAAGAGCAAAGACTTACGCATTTTGGTGCATACTGAGACGTACGGATCAGAATTTCTAGTAAGTAGAATAGCAATAGGGAAGGTCTTGGGTACCTTATATTACAGACTGTAGAATACAGGATTTGTGCTCCACTTTCAGTTACAGTCTAGTATTATTAGATTAGATGCTTGGCTGGCACAAATCAGCATAGCTAAACCTCTATACTAGTGGTACTCAAGCTTTTTCCCATGCCGGCCAGATAGGCAGTGCCCTGTTTGTCCACAAGCCGGATTCCACTGGTGGTCCTGATCCGGCACTGGGCTGCTGTGGTGGACACCACCTAGGCACACAGAGGGGGTCAGGGAGCAGCCCACAGGGGAAGGTGGCAGGGCTTGGCCCCACTGGGAAAAAGGGGTGTGGCTTGGCCCTGCAGTAGGACCGCCCCATGGACAGGAAGGGGGTGTAGCCTTGCCCTCATCCAGATGTGGGGAAGGGGAGGGTGGGGTGGGGGGGGCGTCCTGGCTGCAGCTGGCAGTGCAGGGCTTGGGAATTTGGTAGGGGAAGGGTGACCACATTAATGGCCACCGTTCTCTTGCTGCCAAATTTCCTGCCTCATGAGGACCCCGGAAGGCCAGATGCGATGGTTCCTCAGGCTGCATTTGGTCCACAGGCTGGAAGTCAAGCACCTCTGCTCTACATTGATTTACACCTCCTGAAAATCTGGCAGTTGTTTCTAGGCCTCCTAGTAGAGAAAGTAACCTTAACAGCAGCAAACATAACAAATGCAGCAATACCTGCCTGCATCTGCATCTGTATGTGCAACTGTACTTCTGAGAGGAGTTAGAATTCCCTCCTTTATGGGGCTGGTTGAAACCTACAATTACAGGTCAGTGGGCAGCATTATTAAGTTTCTCACATCTCATCACTTTAGCAGAAACATTTGGTTTCAGGTGCTTATCCCATAACCCTAGATTGCCTCTCGTGTATTCATCTGATGCCAGAAGTCCCCTATCCAGCTGCCAAAAAATCCTGTGTTTTTGTCACAGTTTCTGTGATGCAGTTACACTGGCAGTACAGAAACCTATGGCAAACTGAAAATGTTGGAATCAAGCAAAAGAAATACTAGTTAGCATGAAAATATGCAATGGAATGTGGCTACAGGCGTCTCTATATTACCCTATCCTTAGTGGATCTGGTGCCTCTTAAAAAAGAAGGGATATCTTCTCTCAGTTCCCCTCTGAGAATGGGAATCCTCATGCTGTTAGTGGTTTTAGGTCATGAGTATCCTTACTAGTGACACAGTGAAGTGTTTCCTTGGTGTGGTTTTCCTGAGGGCATTTTTTTTCTAATTTTATTTGAACTATTGCACTGTTCAGTTCTGGAGATAAATAATGATGCAGACACCAAGCAAAACTTTCCTACTGAATTTGTATTGAATTTGGCTTAGAAAATAGCACGTTAAACTTGTTTTACAAAAACCACTGTGTAATTCAGCAGCTTGTAGAGACAAATGTGTTTGTTTAGTTTGTATTTAAGTGAATGTAAAGTTTAATTCCGAGCTTACTGCTATCATTACTTTCAATGGTCTTTGAATGGGCTTTGGGGCAGGCCATTTAGGGCATATAACTGTCAGCTCTAGAGAGTGGAATGCTCTGTTTACCTATATAAAATCACAGGGTAATTCCTGTGCCTTATTCTGACCCTGTAGTACCCTATAGTACCGCTGAGACCTTAGCATGAAGCAGCGTGTTAAGAATATTAGTCAATACCTAAACTGTCATTTTCAATGACATGGACATTAGGCCCATTCCCTTGCTGATATGGCTATTACTTTGAGTTTAATTTTTAAAAGAAACACACCCCGCTCCAGCCCATTGTACAGTGTGTATTTTGAACTGCTCAGCATGTGAGAGGTTGTGTGCTGTAAGGGGCACTTTATATAGTAATGTGAATGTCATATGTGTAACAGCAGGAGGAACCAAGGGGGCAGTCTGCAGAGCTGGCCCAATGGTTAATTTGGATTGAAATGTCCAGTAAACCCCTGGGGTAGGGAGGGGACAAAGGAAAAAGAAAGAGGAAGCTTGAGGCTGGAGTAAGGGGAAGAGAGAGCAGCGTGCTTGTGGATCAGGGGTTGGCAATTATTTTGGCCAGAGGGCTGCTCAACAAGTTTTGATGAGCTGTTGAGGGCCGCAAGGGTAGCTCTGCCCCTTGGCAGGTGCCCTGCCCCCGGGGCCCAGTCTTAGGCCTGGAAGTCCTGCCCCTAACCCCTGACCTTTGCCACCAGACATCCCTCCCCTTGCCCCGAAAGTACTTTTTTTGGGAGGTGGGGATTGCCATCTTGAAACCAGTGGAAAAAACAAATCATACACTAAAAAATCAAATAGCTACTGTAACTTATTTTAATTTTTATTAAAAAATTTATTTTTGTCTTGATTTATGTGTATTTGCATCATATATCTAGAAGCAATGGCATAATAACTCAAAGTACAGTCTTACTTTTGTATATTGTTTGTGGGGAGAGTAAGGGGGTATATGTAGCGGGGGATGGGAAGTGGATGTGTGTGGGGGGTTGTATGTGTGTGATGTGGGTGGGGTGTGTGGAGAAGGGTGAGGGGGTGGGTGTGGAGTAGGGTGTGGGGTATGTGGTTGAGGTTGCAGGAGTGTGTGGCTGTATGGGGAGGTTATGGTGGGGCATTGGAATGTGTGTGGGTGTGTTGGGGGTTGTGGAGGGCTGTGAGTCTGGGAGGGTGTGGGGGGGTTGTGGGTATGGTGCAGGTGGGGAGATGGGAGGGTGTGGGCGTGTGGAGGGGTGGGAGTCTAGGATGGTCTGGGTGTGTGTGGGGATATGGTGTGGGGGTGGGGGGTGTCAGAGGGTGTGGGGATGTGTGTATGTATGTGGGAGGGGTGGATCCTCGGAGTTGCTGGAGTGTGCAAGTCCCAAGAGGAATGCAGTGTAGCTGGAGAGCCCACTGGTTCAGTCAGACAGGACTGTGGACTAAAGAAACTGGACTCAGATTTGCTGTTTGAGCACTCTAGGGGCTAACTGCTCATTTGGGGACAGGTCTGGAAGTATGTGTGTGGGGGTGGGGGTGGGGAATCAAGATGCTGAGTATATGTTTCCACAGTGTTGATGTTTTACCTGTTCCCTCCCTTTGGTCTGTTGGTTTGTGTCTCTAACCCCTATGATTTTCTATGTGAAAGTAGGAACTCTGCCTTGCTTCTTGTGCCAGTTTCTTGGGTTGCAGGGTTGGCACAATATTCATAAATAAGAATTAATAATGCTTAAGTACATAGTACATTTCACTTATTGAACTCAAAGTGTCTGTAAGTAAGCGGAGTTGTGCAAATAATATTTTTGGTTTGTTGGCGAAATTGAAATTTTGAAAAATGTCAATTCCAGGTTGATCCTAATCATTTTTGTTTTGTTTTTTCAGTGCAACAAAAAACACAAAAAAGATGAAAATCTTTATTCTTTTATTTCATTAAAAAAATCTGTTTAAATCCTTTTTATTACAATTTGACAATGGTCAAAATAAAACTGCCATTTCAAAACAGAAAATCAAGAGCTTTAGTTGGAAAAAGCCCCAAATGGAATCTATTTAGATGTTTGTGGGGGGGGGTTTCTGGTCTTTTAGCCTGAAATATTTGTGAATTCAGGGGAATTCAACAAATAGATTTGGTCATCACAAAACTGTATTCTTTAGGAACTAAATCATTTACCAAAGAATGTGCCCAGCTTAAGGAATGAGTGCCAGTTCCATTTACTGATGTGAGGAAGCTGATGCTTAAAAAGATGAGGCTTATATACTTTATGTTCTTATTTTAAACGTGTTGGAACAAACTTATCCTGGGCACAACTAGATTGGTAATGATGGAAATGAGGTTCTGGAGAAGGTTCTAGGGTTGTTACTGCCATAGCAATTCCCCCACCTGAACAAACAATGATCCAATGATTAAATACTGCTGGGCATTGTCATCTTGTCTACCCGATTATTGTGCTCTCACTATTGCTAGTGTTGGTGAAAATGGTAAGTTTTGTTTTTGTTGGTTTTTTAGCGACAGAGGGATTTTTGAGGATAATTCTTTATCAGTTGTATAGCACCTTTGGGTACTTGGTATGCATCAAGGCCCTTTTCTGTGAGGTACAGAACCAGAAGATGGGCCCTCCTTGCATCAGAAATAAAACTAGTAGATATGAGACCAAAGTAAGAATTAGACTGGAAAAATGATTGCTCTTATAATTTTTCCCTAAAAGAGGCACCAAACTTGTTTCTATATGAACTAGCCAGCATTCAAATCCAGCTTCTTAAAGGGGAAAACCACTGAAGACCCTAATGCATTCACTTTTCATTTGCTGTAAACTGAGCAGTAGCATGAAAGCAGCCAGTACAACAGAGGCATCCTGGTCTGTGGCACTGAGTGTAATATACATATTCTCTCTACTCCCTCATCCAAACCTGCTGTTTGCCTCTGTGCCTATGATTGTCATGGCTTTGATTTGTCTGCCACCTCCCACAGATTTATCTTGCCCTCATTACTATAATGCCTTTCTCAGTGGTATAGCCAAATCCAACTCTTCAGTCAGGGCATAAGCATGGAGTTCATCTCTGCACCTCGATATATGGTGTATCAAGAAGCTAAGCCATAAGATGCCACTAAGTTTGGGCTCCCTTCCTCAAAGCACATGTCAAAGTCTGTCACACCAGTGTGATGTGCAAGAGAGAAATGCTTAGTGCCAGATAATTTCAGTGTCTCCCTGCTCATTCCAGGATTCATTCCAAAACTACCTGCCTTATTATTAAAACCTTCCAGCTTTTCCTTCTTTTACTCCATTCACTTGCACAGAATCAGCTTCCTTTCAGTTTTATTCAAGAAGCTGGCTATGACTTGGAAAAGAGCATTGTCCTCTGCAGCACCTCTCATCTGAAGTAAGTTTCCACCGCATCCCGACTTCATCAACTTTCCTCCTAGTATAAAATTACTTATGAGATTGTGTCTTTTTAATTTCTCTCCCTCTCTTGTCAGTATTCAATCCTGTAATTGTACCACCAGCTCCATAAAGTGTTTCAGGATTCAGTATGTAGGAGAAATGCTGCAAGAATTAAAGGTGCTTGTACGCTGTACATCACTTCTATCTACCTGAGAGGGGTGGAAGCAATGATAGATCAATAGTTCAGAGTAACTTTGAGAGCAAACTTTCAAATTGATTTTTCTTTGCCTTTTTCTCTCCCTCTTAAAATTACAAGAAATAGAAGAAAAGCAGGAGAGAAGCAATTTTCAGGCAAAGCACTCTACTCTAAAAATCAAACATAATATTCTGGCTGTGGATCTGTGGGGCTATGGCTACCATCTCTGTCTCCCTCCATTTCACTCTCCATCCATAATCTGGCTATCTTTTTTTTAAAAGAAACCATTCTCATATTGGAAATGGAGATTTTGTGTGTGCGAAATAAAAATCTAATAATTATCTTACTCACTCCTGCCTGGATCAAAGGAGGAAAGAATTTGAGAGGGTGGAGGTATATAATGGCATAAAATGGTCTCTATCAAACACCTTAAGACATAGAAGGGAAGGCATTACGATTACAATAAGTGGGGATCAGGGAAAAGAGTACAGAACCTCTGCCTTCTGGGGCATCAATCTAACTCCTGTTTGTGGGAACTGGCTAGCTCAGGTGCACAAGGGTTATAGGATATAGCTCCTTTCACCACTAGATTCCAGTCTAGCCCTTGCTTAAGGAACCAGCTGGCTGAAAGGGTCAGGGTACAAGACATGGATCTGTATAGAACTAGGATATCAATTTGAATCAGGCCCACATCAGCTCAGATTATCTTCTATTACTTTTTGGTATCTTATGAAAAAGGAATGGGAGGAGGGGGCTTGATCTGATCTCTTGGGTACCAATGTTCCTTTGCTCTCAGTATTCAGAATGTATTGGGATCTAGATCAGAGTTTTCCCATATGTGGGTTGTACATGTCTTCTCTTTGGACAGACCTTTCTATCTAAAATGATGATTGCACAATGGCCAGCAAGACTTTCTCTTGAGACAAAGAAAGGAAAGCAGTCCAAGTAAAGGAGATAGCATGGTCCAGTGGATACAGCATGAAACTGAAGATCAGGAGTTTTCTAACCGTGGATCTATGACCTGCTGTGTAGTTCTGGGCAAGCCATTTTGCTTCACTATTTGTGCTGGAACTGCCTTTATGGTCAGAGCAGTGAGCAACATCGCTTCCTGCCTCTCAGCCATTCCAATGGCTCCTTGTTTTCCAAAGAAGCCAGTTCCAGCCAACAAATGGCCCTGAGCTAGGTTTTGATCTTAGGTGCACCAAAGTAAAGAGGAATCCCCTGCTCCCAGCTGCCAGTTGAGCTGAACATGCGAAGTAGCTCTGATAAAATGAGTGACTGCTACAGCCTTTCAGTAATGTATTACCTGGGTTCTGTGGGGTTAGAGCAAGAGGGTGTGTGTGTGTGTGTGTGTGTGTGTGTGTGTGTGTGTGTGTGTGTGTTCCTGAAGAAGCCCTTTCTATACCTACTAACTAGGAAAAAAATGTGTGAGACATTATTTCTTCCACCCCCAATCTTTCAGCTTCTGGTGGGGAATATTTTTTTCTTGCATAAATGAAGTCAAGGTCATACTAAGGGAAGTAACAGACTACCTGTTTTTTCTTGGCATTATTGTGCGATTCAGTTTACTATGTTGACTTAATTTGACTGTAGTGTGTAACTCAAGATAGCCCTGTATGTGAAAAAGAAGCCTATGTCTTCCACGCTGCATGGCTCAAGGCAGACACAATATCACGAGTGTTAACAGCAGAAGAGATTCCTTACCTTTCACCAAGCCAGGCTTTTCCCTTCCAGCAAAGTCTCTAGTCCCGTTTGAAATTACTTAAGGGACGGGGATGACACACGGTCACCACTCTCCTCGGGGAGACTTTGCTGCTGAAATAGATTTTATTCAATAAATTTATCTTGGTGTTCTCAGTTATTTCTTGTTTGCTTTCATCCCAGCTCATTGAGAGGTGTGTTCTGTGCCTTAGCAAAAGCCCAAATCACAGAACATCATTATTATGTCATTCCTAGAAGCACGCACCCAGCATGCAGCCCCTTGGTGTTCAATTTCTCATATCTGGCTTCAAAAAGTGTGGCTGGTTGTTTTGGATCAAACTTTTAATGCTTAGCAATTTAGGGTTAGGAAGGGGAAGTTGAGTTGTATGAGCCTTTAGGCATTTGTGTTACTTAACTGAAGAGTTTAAAAAATGGAGCATCTTTGCTATTAAAATAATCAATATTTTTTTGCATACAAATAACTAAGGAAGTTCCCCCCAAAGTATTACCAAAATAAAAAAGCCCCACTAAACTTTTAAGATGCCAAGTTTCATATGAGACTAAATCTCAATGAGCATGTGCTTCTGCTTGAACCAGCAAAAATATTTTAAAATGGGTTTGATTTGTGCTCTGTGTTAATTTCACTTAGTTGTTACTTGTAAAGTTTCCTCTGGCACTAGGAAGTTGTGAGCAAAATTAAGCAAGGGAAGTATAGTAGCTAAATCTTTTGGGTAGCTGTGTGACTCTTGAATTTAAAATACTTGTACTTATGCAATTTTACACTTCTGAAACTAGGTATTTTTATTTTATGTTTTCCCCCTCTTTTAGCTTTAACAATAAACTAGGGAAATTAATTGTAAATGGTTTAATGACACACACAAACTGCGGATTTAGGCAGATGAAGAAAAGGAAGAAATAGCTGAAAGTTTTGATCAGTTAAGAATTGTTGTGTCCACACTGGAATTTTGTGGAAACCTCATACCATTACATTTTCTCTGAAGCAGCTACACCATTGATACTGCAAAGCTACACAACACTCAGACATTTATATTGCTGTACTATTCAGCCAAGCTCTGTGTAAGCTGTACCTTACCCACTTTCCCCTCCTTCACTCCTACTGACTATGATCAGCATTATGCTGTACATACAAAGCCATAATCGCACTTACAACTAGCATTCATCTTTTGGACTGGTGTTACGTATATGAACTGTTCTCCCTTTTGGTTTTCCTTCCCAAAGCAAATGCAGATGCTCTAAGACACAGGAGACTCCAGTTTTAAATGAAAGACAGTGAAAGGGAGTGGGGGAAGAAACAGGAGTGGAGGGAGAATAAATATATCAAATGCTAAAACATTCTTTCCCCATTGTGCTCTCTTTCCCTCTCAAATTGGAAAAGAAATATGTAGAAAGTAGGTCCTTTGTACCTTGAAAGCAGCAGAGCAAGTGTCCCCATTGCCCATGCATTGAGGGCCAAATTCTAAGGCAGGTGAGGGAGTCAGTGTAACTTAAACCTTCTTCCTGATCATACCATGTCCATGTTATACCAATTTAGAATGACTTGAGCTCACTTAGGTACAGACACATGTATAACTGGGACAGTTTCAAAAGGGCAGCCGCTGTTATGTTCTAATTGTTGCAAGCTGGCAAGCCTGGAACCATACAAATGTAAGCAAACCCCCACCCAATTTTAACACTGAATAAAGCTGTGTTGGTGAGGTTTTGGCTACTTTTAATTTTTTCCCAGGTTGTCCCCATGTAAAAGTTAGAATGTAACAGCTGCTTCCCTTTTGAAACAATTCCCTTCTGAAATGGCTCAGGATTTACATATGTCTGTACCCTCACTTAGACTCAGTCATGGCTGAGTCTAACTGCTGTTTTTTGGGTGTCAAGCGTTGTGCATGCAGCCTCAGCTTCCACTCAGATCAAAGAAGGCTTACCAGCTCAGTCAAGCCCTTCATTTCTCTCCTATTCCATACCACCTCTGAGTATGGTGCACTTTTTGTGAGTGTAAGGCATGGGTGACTGGTGCCTCCTGAGTCAGGGGGGGCATCTGCAAAAGCTGGTGGCAGAAGTGGGGACAGGGCTGGCAAGCATCTGCAGAAGCCAGCGTCAGTGGTAGGGACAGGGCTGGCAAGCACCTGCAGGAGCCGCCAGCAACATCGACAGTGGGGACAGGGCTGGCGAGTGCCTGCAGAAGCCGCCAGCAGCATTGGTGGCAGGGACAGGGCTGGCAAGCACCCACAGAAGCTGCCAGTGATGTCGGCAGCAGGGGGCAGCTCTGTCGGGGCGGGGCACATGGCCCCCGATGCCCCCCACACCAGTTGCCTATGGTGTGAGAGAATCTAGACTGGTCTAGCTCATAGTCATAGGGCTGGGAGGCACATGAGGGTTATCTAGTCCAACCCCCAAGGAACTAGAAGAGAGACCAGCTGGAAAAGCAAACTAGAATGAGGATATGGACAATTTAAGTTGAAGACCGAGACTGGGATTTAAAAAAGTGGTCAAATTATAAATGTTGGAAAATTGTTTCCTTGCCTGTTATCCCCAATACCAATAGTTTAGTCACTGAATTTGGGAGCCACATGAAGAATTTGGTTCCATATCACACTTCAAGGATTATTAAGACCATCAAACAATGCAGTGGATGTGCTGAAATTTGTATTTGGGTCTTCACAGGCTCAAAGCTTTTGTACTTCTTGTGTAAACTTGATTTTTTTGCCATTATTGATCTTCCTCCTCCCCCACAAATATTCATAAGTTGGCATCTCAAGCAGCTTTTGTTTTAAGATATATAATTCTGGGAGAATTCTTGTTTCTCCTTTCAGGGTTTCCCATTCAAGTCCTATAAACATTTGAACAGATAGGAAAGCTACTGGCACCTGCCCTGGAAAGGTAGGGATTCAGTGCTGAATACCTGTTAGTATGCCTCCTTTATAGGCACTCCCTGCTTCCTGCACTGCCGGAAGTCTTCAATATGATTCATAGCTTCACCTTCTCTCCATACCCTTCTTTTATTCTGTTAGTTACCTTCATGGAGGAATAGGCAGACAGGTAGCTATGCATCGTCAATATGGGCAGCAGAAGTCAATAAGAAACCAGACAAGGAGTGAAATTGAGGGAGGCAGCTATAGATTTCTCAGCTTATTTCTTGTGAGTTTTTCAGAACTTGTGTGATTCACTCTTGTCAGATACTATTTTGAGCCAAGCTGAGATGAACACATTCCCCTAGTGAACCAAATGCTGTCTGTGCTCTTACTTTTTTCCTTGAAATACTCAAGCTTTCATTTTTAGTGGCTCTGTTAGTGATGGGGAGTGAATGGGAGACAGCAGGGAGAGGAGAGATCACGTCTATTCTCCTTACAAAGCGGAGACAAAACGATGCTCCAGTGAATGTCTGTAAAACTGGAGAAGGCAAACAAGATGTCGAGGAGTATTTGAAGAGTGGAGGGCTAAAGGAGGGAAAGGATTTGTTTACTGTGGCTCAGATGGGAGGGAATGGGGTCAGGGTGATGGGATGAAAGCAGACCAAGAGAATCCATGTGAATATAAAGGGTGTCTTCTTAATTTTAAGACCAATTAGACTGTGGAATTGTCTTCCTCAATCAAAGACAGAGGCCCAGTCATTTGAGACTTGTAAAAACCAGAACAGAGAAAGCATTGGACAGCAATGGCCTTAGGATGACCGGAATCAACCTCATCTATGATTTCCACCTTGTCAGCTGTTTAATTTTTCTGTCTGTTGGCTTCTTCCCAAGGTACCTGGGAACTGATATGTGCATTTCAGTGACAGCCCTGTCATTTGTTTATTACCTAGAGATTTTGTGCTTTTAGTCTGTATAGTTTGGGTTGGAAGGAAAGGAAGTGAGCGCTCTCCTCTCATTTGTTTTATGAGAAGTGGGGAGAAGAGGAAGGGAAATTGAGGTCGGCTTGACCCTTTTACTGTTGCCTCAGCTCTCATCCAGCTTAATGTCTTAAAAGCCATCAGGTTCAGACTCTTATCTAATATTTATTTGAGGAGTGAAGGAAGTTGGAAGTGGAGAAGGCCTTGTAGGTCAGTCTGTCTATCTGGACTGGTGCAAAAAAACACGTGTTATGCATTAGCGGAGTGGTGTCCTGCTGGCTGAGCACCCAGGTATGATGTTGCCTGTGGTGAAAGTGGAAGCAGGAGAATGAGAGGAAAGACCCTGTGCAAATCCCCTAGACCCTATTTTTTCAGCCCTGATGTGCTGGGCCCTTCGTGGCAGAGGGTGCCAGAGAGAGCTTGGTAAACAGAGCCATGAAGGAGAGGCATGTTTGCTCAGAGCTTTGCTCCTGCCCAGTTGGATTACCTGCTTGTTCTTTCATTCTCCTGAGCAGGTATTGGAGCAAGGAAGTAACAGAGGAGGTTGTTAAGGTTGCAGGAGGTTGGTGAGCTTGCATGGGGGATCCTGTGTGTATATGGTGTGTGCCCAGCTCCTGCCTTCCCCCGTGTTCCTGTGGAATTGTCTTCTCAGAAGCGATTACAGCCCAGTCCCTCCGTGAAGAGTGTCGCATGTCCTCCTCATGCAGGCTTACACGGCTGACAGCTTGTATCACCCTGAGAGCTTGACAGAAATGCATGGAACTAGAGGCAATGTGTATCCTGTAGGCGCCTCCAAGGTGCTTATTTTAGAGTTGCAAGACAAGCAGTTGCTGGTAGAGTGCACAAGTGTTAATCCTCCCAGTGGGAAGGGAGAAAGCCATAGTCCCGTAGGGAGTAAAATCTGCTATTGCTAATGCAGACAGGCAGCCAATACAGGAGGAAGCTGTCTTCCTCCACCGCTCTATCTTTGTGGGCAGAGAGAATGTGAGAACTCCATGCAGTTCACCAAGACCAGTGTTTATAGGGAGCCCTTGTGGGAGTTGGCAGGACTCCCCTTGTGGGATTTTATCCTTGTGTGGTTTCCCCTACTGGTGGTTTCCAGATAGGTTAGGGACCAACATTACACATAAACTGGTATAAGTGATTGGAAACAGGTTCAAATCTGTTAACACTGAACAGAAGTTCAGTGCACATAGACCACTTTCAAAATGGCTGAAACTGGTTTAAGATAAACCTGGATGGATGTAATATTAGGCTTACCTGATTTAGGTTAAGTCGGTTTATTGAACTTCTGTCTCGGATCCATTCCAGATTCAAGTTAATTCACAGTCCCCCAGCATCCCAGGATACTTTGCACCTCCCCCACTACTCTCCCAGCCTTGGCCCATGCTGTCAGCCAAGCAGGGAGACATACTCTAGCGCCCCCCGGCTTCTGGTCTGAGCCACTGCAAGCATGTGGCTGCATTTTTGGAATCAAAAGTGAATGTCTGTTCACTTGCTTATCAGTTCAATCTACACAGCTTAGACTAACCTCTGAAGATTGAATTGATTCAGCCTCAGGCTTTTTGACTGTCTGTACTTAGCCAGAAAGTCCAGTTTGATCTTTTTATGGCAGTTGGGGAGGAACATAAGCTATCTGAAAGAATGAAAGTGCTTTTTTTTTTTCTCATGGCTGATTCTTCTTCATGGGGCCTGATGTCTAGGAACATAGTAGTCCCATATGTTCATTCTTTTGGGCTCTTTTCCACTCTGTGAGGCTACCAAATTGTAGATTTTCAATGGCAACAGCAAAGGAAATTTATCCTGACTATTTCTGAATGGATTTCAGGCCAGAAGTTTACAAGTGAGACAGTGTTTCTCTGAGACAGGGGGTGTGAGCAGAGGGAATTACATCTTACCCAGCTTCCTGAATGAGTTTTGTACAGCTATGCTACCACAGGCTGTGAACATGCTAGATCTTGTGAGCAAAGCTGGTGGGAGACTGCTAAAGGAAAACCCAGAACCTGTTGCAAGGATGTAAACAGCAGAAAGGGAGTGCAGTTGCTCAGTCCTCTGAAAGGTATAGCTAAATACTATAGAAAGAAACTGAGCAAAGAAAGATTCATTTGTGTATCAGGATATCATCACAAGCAATGAGACTTGTTGCATTATTAAGAAATATTCTCTCAAGGGAGCCGTATTGCTTAATTCATTTGAAGCTTAGATGAAATGAGCCTTAGGGAATAGACTGTAGAGAACACTCTTGCATTGGTCCCAGTGGGATAGAATAAGGGAACAGCTAGGGTTGGTGGGTTTTTTTCCATTGCTAATTCTTGTGGATCTGGTGGTTCTGTGAAATGCTGTGGTGATTCAGCATTGAGCACCTTCCCTTTTGAGACAGCCTGGGTCCTTTGGGCCAGTTTGAGTCAAGGGCTGAGGGCAGGGTGTCTGCAGAGTGTTCTGATTTAGTACAAGGAACTCTGAGTTTGGAAAGAGAGGACTAAAGCCAGTGGAAATAGGCAGCTGTGCTGCATTTGTGCATGCTCTGATAGTGTGTACATGGACACAATGCATGTTGCTTTGTGGGGTTAGCTGGCCAGTCAAAAGCAGCTTTGTGAGATACCCCAAGCCCTCCTCTATCACCTTTCTGCAGCTGTGGAAGTCCAGCACCCAAGCAGAACCTGTGAAGTCTTCCCTTACCTGTCCAGTGTACTGCCTTAGTCAAGGGGAGAAATCCAGGGTGTTTTGAGCACCCTGTTGAGGGGCGAGAGGTGTCTTTTCCCTTTTTGAGGCAGTTGGGGTCCAGCTGAACAAAACATAAAGAAGGCATTGATCTAAGGCTGTCATAAGAGCTAATTTACCCCTCTAGTGAGGTTGATTTATCCTGTGTATTGTAATCAGATAGCAGTGGAAGTCATTCTCCATGAGCTATTTTAAATCACTTTTAGTACATATTGAGAGTGACAATATTGTATTTTATTGCTGAATTGCCATCTTCCAGTAATAACTAATGCATGTCATAGGCTTTGGCTGGACTGCTGCAGTTCCAAGATATTCAGGCACATATACTTGAAGTGGGGCTGCCACTTTGGTGTGCTCATCCTGCAGGACAAAATAATGGCCTTATGATGGTGAGTTTCCTTGGAATGATTCACCGTCATGACATTGCAAGGCCTGAAATAAACTCAAGAGCAGAGCCCTCTGCTATCTTACGTAGGGGACTGGAGGGAGTGATTGGTGAGGAAAGGTGAAATAACTAAATGAGTGCAGCAGCTTGGCTAAGTATTGAGAATGGATATGCTATTCTGCAGATATTGGAATGCATGTTGCTTTGTGGGGTTACCTCAGCCACCAAAGATTTGCACAGTGGCCTCTCAGGCTAAGTACAGACCGTCAAAAAGCCTGAGGCTGAATTGATTCAGTCTTTACAGGTTATTCTAAACTGCAGAGATTAAACTGAGAAACGACTGAACACACATTTACCTTTGATTCAGGAAATGCAGCTACATGCCTGCAGTGGCTCAGGCCAGAAGCCAGGGACACTAGAGCATGGCTCTCTGGCACATAGCCAGCATGGGCTGTGTTTTGCTGCCCTCGAGGTCTCTGGGATTTGCAGTCCAGCATCACAGCAGGAGGACTCTGGAGGATTGCTTTTCACTTCCTCTGCCTGCTTCCAGGTGCCTCTGGGATTTGTAGTCCACAGTTGCAGGCAGCAGTAGGTTTCAGGAAGTTTAGCAGCAGGGCAGCTCTGTACTTGGGGGAAGCGGGTTTTAACCCCCCTTCCTGGTCCCAGACCCCAGCCAGGGTTTGCCTGGGTGGGGGCAGTCCCTGCCTCTCTTCCCTCTTCCTCCCACCCCCCCGGGCCTACCAAACCATTGCTAGAACTGAGAGCACAGCCCAGCATGAACGACGCGTGCCTCCGGAGGCTGGGGGGGTCATGGCAATCTCCCACAGTTGGCAGCAGCAGTGGTAGGGGCAGGGTCATGGCGGCAGTGAGTGGGGAGTTCCTGCAGGTGGCCACAGCGGTGGCAGTGGGGCAGTGGCAAGTGCTGACCGGCGGTCAGCAACCACCTGTAGAAGCCACCAGCAGCGGTGGTCAGTGGTAATTGATGACTGCCTGCAGACACCGCCAGCGCTGTTGGTGGCAGAGGGGAGGGGGTGCAAGCGGTGATTGTCTGCTGGGGCCACTGGCAGCATTGGCGGTACTTCTTTCAGGGGGTGCACTGCCAATCTCAGGGGATGCATATGCACCTGCGTGCACCCCCTGCACATCACCAGTGCAGCCCAGCCCAGGTCTGGAAAGCATGCTGGGATGCTGGGGGACCCTGATTTAACTTGAACCAGGAAGGGGTCTAGGATAGAATTTTCATAAACCGGTTTGACGCAAATCAGTTAAGTCTGATACTCTATTCAACCAGGTTTATCTTAAGCCAGTTTCAGCCATTTTGAAACTGGTTTGTGTGCACTGAACTTCTGTTCTGTTACAAGTTTAAACCAGTTTCTGATGACTAAAACCAGTTTATGTGTAACTTCTGTCCCTAGCGTCAGTGGGATCACATCCACTTAGGAACGGCGTGTGTCCCCAGCACCTGGGGGGGCATGGCTGCACTGGCAGCAGCAGGAGCCCAGCGGCAGTGAGCAGGGAGCTCCTGCAGACACTGCTGGCACTGTTGGCAGTGGTGGGGGAGGGGGTGGCAAGTGCTGGCCAGCGGTTGGCAACCACCTACAGGCACCGCTGGCAGTGGCAGCAGCAGCCAGGGGCGATCATGGACTGCTTGCAGATGCCGCTGGCAGTGGTGGCGGCACCTTTTTGCAGGGGGTGCTCCGCCACGCGCAGGGGGTGCACATGCACCCATGTGCACTCCCTACGCATCACCCCTGTATCCACTTCAGCAGCAGTACAGCTGTATTAACTCTTTTGCAAGCCAGCTAGGGTTTGGCAGGGTGTAAAGTACTTAAGAGACATTCCCAGTTCAGGAGACGTTTGTGGGGAACTCGGCTAAAAGACCAGGAAGGAGGTCCTGAAAATATGGATATTTCTAAGCTTTGTTGGGGTAGTTGTTATACACTCTAAATAAGAAGTGTTGGAGAGATTATATTTAAACTCTCTTACAATTCAGTCTTTTCACATATTGGAAGTAAGATTGGGATGATAATACTTTTTTGTAAAATGTGGGCTGACAAATGATCACTCTTCTCATAGTTATTAGATTAACCTGTGCTCAGCAGCTGAGCCCTGAAAATCACTCCATAGTCCTTGGGCCCTTTAAAAGAAAATGAGAAGCAACTTCTAAAACCAGAGACTTGTTTTATAGTAGAGGAGAGACTTGTCTTATAGTAACCATCACTGAGCGAAGATTGTAAAGGCAATCGGGTTGGTGAGGCAGCTGAGAAGTATCTAAACACCTGCCCCTGAGAGACTGCATTTTCATGGCAACTGAGCAGAAGGAACAATTTAATCTTTTACTGCTGCATCAGGAAATTAAATAAGAGAAGAGCCCTGAACTGGGGAAAGATCAGCTCTGGGGAAGAAATCAGTTGATTATTGATGGCATTAGAAGATTGCAGGCCTCATCCCTGCCTTAATGGGCATAGTGCTGTCGTTCTCTCTTCCTGACGGATCCCAAAGCTTTTTGCAAAAACTGTATGTATACAAGGATCACTTAGACTTACACTGGAAAGAAGTCCCCTGTGTTTAACAGCATGTAGTTGTGCTACAGTGTAGCAGAGGAAAGGAAGTAAAGAAGAATTCCCAGTCTGATTGAAACTTCAGGGGAAATAATTACCAGTGTTGGAAAGAGGCCAGGATATCTGAGCTGACTTTGCTACAGTTAGGAAAAGTTCATGGAGATTTTTAAAGAACAAGTCAGGGAACCTCAGTTCTACATCTCATTCAAAAAATAGCATCTCCACTGACACTACAGGCCTGCTATTACATTTAGGTAGCGGGGTCGGTATTGATTGGGAGAGGGAAAGGGCTTCCAAATGGGTGACTCACTTCTCTACTTGCAGCGTATGACAGACTACTATCATGCAGGGGAACTTCTTTATTACTGTCACAAAACAGAGATTGCTTCCTATTGAATTGTCACTCTGTAGTACCGTGGATTTTCTGTGCTGGTTGCCTGTCCGGAACTGAGAGAATCAAAGCATCAGAGTCAAAATCAAATGGTGATTACTGAAAGGATAGCTTTTTAAAACAAACCACCAGGCATCTCCCCACACTGAATGACGCAAAGGAAAATCCAGCTCTGACAGCAGTGTGATGTCAGGGACCTAGGGTGAAGCCTGCACAGAATTTCTGTTCTAGTCCAGTTGTGATGCCATGTCCATTGCTATGGTATCTGTAGATATGTGCATTTTATTGTATAACTTATGGGGCTTTAAATGAGAAAATCAGTGTTCAAATCTAGTTTACCAGGAGACTTCCCCTAGGAGACCTCCCGTGGCAGGAAAAAATGGCATTTAGCTTCCACAGATTTGAAAAATGATGCAATAAGTAAGAGAGCTCTGAATCTGCTTTCGAATGATGCTGAACTCAAGCCACTCTTTCTGACTAGGATCATTGACTACCATCAGCTTTATATACTATTTGCATACAAGGCTTGCTTGCCTTGTATACCATTAGTGATTTCTGGTTACAAGACCATTTCACTGTAGACAGCCTGTCTCAATTTTTCTTACCACTTCTTGAAAAAAAATTCTCCATCCTAACTAAATTTTTCTTTGCTTATTCTCAGTCTAGAGGAATATTAGTGACATACTAGAGGAGATTTTCAGTTAAATCTGTCTAATTTGAAAAGGACACTTCCAACTTAATCGCATTCTGTCTGCAAAATATTTTACCTCCTATTATTATAAACAACGGATACGTGAACTAAAAAAGAATTAGAAAAAAATATTATTTTTATCCCAATACTTTTAAAATTTGCCAGCTTTTATTTCTGATAGCACAATGTGTAGAATTTGTCTCACTGTTCCCTCTGTGTAATGATTACTTTTTTCCTGTAGAAAGCAGGGGTTTTTAAAATTCTTTTAAGAGGACACTTTAATTGTAAAACCACAAAAAACAGGCAGAGCCAGGTGAAGTATCTGCAACTGCTTGATTTTTTTTTTTTTAAGGAAAAAAAAGTTGATTTCCAGTAGGTGTTTTCTCTCCAAGGGTACATCTAAATTACAGTTGCAGAATTGATTGCAATGTAGTATAGTGTGGAGCTACCCAAACTAGCTTTACACTACCCTAGCAATGTAGGCTAGAGAATTTACTGTGTTTCTCAGCTACAGGGTAGGCCAGTGGTGCTCAGTAGGGCTGTGTGAAACAGCACCGTTTTGTTTCAACTTCCGTTCCAACGTTTTGATGGGATAGTGTTTCGTTTTGAGTTTTCTTTGGTTTTGAAACCACTGTTCTGTTTTGTTTCATTGAAACTGTTTCACTGTTTTGGCATTTCACCCATAGGCTATAATGGGGAAACACGAAACTGCCTACAACTTTATCAGTTCTTGTTTGATTCAGATGGAACTTGCAGAGATGGCAGCGCCTTCTGAGGCCATGAAGCTTGTCAAGTTTTGAGGACATAGATGCAGGGATTTCTGGGAAACTGCACCTCAAATTCTTGAAAGCAAAACTCATGTCGTGTGTGTGAAGGCACAGCAGGGTAAAAACTGCATGCTAGCCCCTGCTGAGGCCACAAAGCTCGCCAAGTTTCAAGGAGACAGGCGCAGGAGTTTCTGGAAAACTGCACCTCAGGCTTCTGACAAGCAAAACTAGTGACGTGGGTGACAGAAAGCAGGCCTGTTCACACAAAGCTGCCTTGTATGCAGTTTTTCTATCCCACCCCAAGAGCACTGGGATTGGAAGGGACCTCAGGGAAGGGTGACAGTCACTGGCCAGCCACACAGTCAGTATGAGAGCACTCCTTCCCTCACCACTTCCCCTCCCTCTCCTTATTTTCTGTTTCCCTGCAGACAAGCCCTGCTTGAGTTTTGAAACTTGAAACATTTCGAAACGCTCAAAACATTTTGGCAGCCCTTGTTTTGTTTCGAGACTGTTTTGAAGCCCTTCATTTCATTTCAATTTCGCTGTTTTGAAGTTGAAATGAGTCAAAACAGCATCGAAGTGAAATAGCTGGTGAAATTTTGCACAGCCCTAGTGCTCAGTTTGCAGCCTGTGGGCCAGATGTAGTCCAGGAAGTTTGAGTGAATGGCTTGTCATTGGCCTAAGCTTACTGGTATGTCAGCATGGCTCCTCCTACAGCTCTGCATGCCCACTTAGCTCTCTGAGCACTTGCACCACAGTCAGGTTTTTGATGAGCTCATCTTTAAATTGAGCAAAGAAAGGAAAATGCAAATGCATGTGTTAAAGCAGCATTTAGGCTGTGAATGTGAAAGTGCAAAACATAGAAAATAATCAGATTCAGGCTCTCCAAGTAAAGCTAACTAGCCACAATTTAAAGATCATGCTATATTTTTTGTTTATCAAATGGGGGCTGAACTTCTCTTAACAGATGAAGTCAGCATCATGTGGGTGGAATAGTGTTGCTATAGGAAGTTTTATTTTTGTTGGCTCTTGATTTCTGTGTTTATATTTTCAGCATCAGTGCTGTTTCCAGAGGTATAATTGGGAAGTTGTGCTTCCTGGGAAGAGGTGGAGCATGGGGCAGTGTCCGCAGCTGAACTGCTGGCCATCGCACAGTGGGTGGGAGAGCAGCAGCAGCAATTGCTATTTTTGTGCCCACGCTAAATCAGCACCTGAGGCTGGCACCCCAATCACCCCTTCTTAGTTATGCTCCTGGCCATATGCACAGAATTACAGTGTCATTTACCAACAGTGGTTGATGCTTCAGTGTCCTGATCTTATTCATGCTTTTTGGTTGGTCCCAGCTCTTCTGGAGTCAAATGAACCTCATTTATCTATGACATAACTTTAGAAGGCCCAACCATACATTGCAAGTAAAGATTTGTCCCCAGACAATGAAGGCAGTTGGGGGGGCAGAGGTTTCCATGGCCCCTTGTGGTGTCTTCTCTTGAATGGGACAGTTGAAATGGTGCGCAGGGGACACATGGTGGAACATGGCAATTGCCAGGAACTTGCTGTGAATTCTGTGTGGTCAGATTAATTGTAGGCTTTGCATGTGCATGCACCAGACAATAATACATGTTATATGTTGAGGGGGGGAGGGTGTTTTTGTGTTTAATACAGTACATGAGAAGAGTAGGTTAAAGACCCACCTCTACTACAGGCCTCTCCTTGTCACCTTGAACAAGCCATTTTATCTCTCTGGGCCCTGGTGACTATAAATTGTGACAGTAATACTACCATACATGAAGACTGTGAGGATAGATTCATTTATGTTTGTGAGGTGTTTACATACTACCAAGATGTACGGCTGAGACCCAAGAATTGAATGAGTGACCTGAGATCCCACAAAGAGTCAACATTTCATATATATATATATATATATATATATGGCTCTTCCTGAAGCTTTTGCTCTAGCTCTCAAATAATGGCTGTTATCCAGTGAATATATCACAGGGCATACCACCTATGTGACATTGTATAATAATACATTGAAAAGCATAGTCTTGTCTGAAGGCTTGACCAGACCCCAGAGGGCTGAGCTACACTGCTAAGAACTTTACTGATGGGTGGCAACTTTATGAATGTTTTGCATCCATGTCAGCTGCATGACATTTCACAGCCACATCCAGAAATGGCAGAGGGGCAGAAATGGACTGTGGGGAGTGTAAGCTGGATGATCTCAGTTAAAAAAGCACTTGCTTCTTGTGGAGACTCAAGTCTATTTCTTCTCACTTTGGTTCTAATAGATTGTGGCATTTCAGAGGCAGCTGTACTAAGCTTGAGGTCCAGTCGGTATTTAAACAAGTTTTGAACTGTAATCATGTCTGATCTGCATAATATATCAATATATAGAAAGGCAGCACATGGGCTGCCAGGAGTTGCCTGCAATTCACTCCATCTCTGCAACTGACAGCATTTGTGTCAGATCAGATCCTGTAATGGAAATAGACATTGTTTTGCATGGAAATATTCAACCCTCATCAGAAACAACAATAGGCAGCAATGTAAAACACAGAGATTCCAACCGGGAATTTTCCGGGCTAACCTTCAGGGCTCCCTTCGTTGCAGTTTATGAAGCCATCAGAGCATCTCAGTGGAATTATAGTCTCATGATTGCCTACCTGGGGACAGATACAGCAGCTCTGCATGCAAGAAACTCCTATGGAAGTCACTTGGAATTGTTCATCTACAGAAACTGCATAATCAGCCCCTCATAAGTGCGCCTGTGTGTTTTTCTGCCTCTGTCCTTGTTATTCTCTCTCTTCTCAGCTCTGTACCACAGTGTGAGATGGCAAAACATAATCAGCTGACTGTGAGTTGGTCAGCAGAACTTTGCCACCAAGTTTATGTAGTTGGCCATTGCCTTGGCCATGATCACAAATGCCCTTCCCATGGCTTATGGGAACTGCTACTGTTTGTTGCATCTGTAGGGCAAAGGGTGAGTCCAAGTGGAGATTCACTTTCCCTACAGATGGGAGGGTGTAATTTACAGGATAAGCTTAGGCCTCTGACTAAGTGCTAGGTGCTTCTTAATTGTAATCTTGGTCAGCTAACTTCATCTGTGACCCTACTTGGCAAGTCAGCCATCTTCTGCCAAACACGGGCAGTGAGAATGCCCCCTGCGCCTGCTTCACAAGAAGGCCGTGGGGATTGGTTCATTTCCCAGTACTCAGAAAAGAACAATATTGTCATTCAGTACTTCTGTAGGACTCTTCATACATGGGCCTCAGTGTTTTTGCCAGGGCTGCCCCAATTTAAGAAACAGGGAGGTTATGGTACAGAATTTTTTCCAAACTGCCAAGAGATTCAAAGATGGAGTGGACCTGAGAACCCAGGCCTTTTGGCTGCTAACTTGGCATCCTACTGTCTGCATCATAAAGAGCATCATGTGTCATACTCTTTAAATATGACACTGCCACCCATTGTGGATTTTCCCAGGATTCTCTTAGTTTGTTTCTGCTACAAACTGATTTAATTTTGTTGGCATTTTGACAGATTGCAGGAAAGAATGTGGGAGGTTTTATTAAAGAAGTGTGCATCTGAGAAAAAAAAATAAAGCTGTTGGAAAGAGAGTGGGGGAGGGGAAGGTGGTAAATCATGCTGTTATTAATGAGTAATGAATGGCTGACATATACATAGCTTCTGTTGTGCATCTGTCCCAAAGCACTCAACAAACTTTACAAAATATATATTGGAATCAATATACTTCTCTTGGAGGTGGGTTGTAGAAGTTATTTACTAGCCTCACAGTCGTTTTACTTGGTTCAGAACATGAAGCAAGGGACAGCACAGTAACTTTGAAATTTAAGGTGGAGGGAATTGGGGGAGAATGCAGAGTGGTGGAATGAGGTTGCTTAAACTAAGATTTGGCCAGGGTACCAGAGCTACCCCCCAGCTTTTATATTCATGCAAGGGAATCTTTAGGGAACACTAGTTAAAATGGGTATATATATGTATATATTTATTTTTTGCAGGTACATAGGGGTCCTTCTCTAGTAATCTTATAGAACGTGGGTATGTATGTGTAAACACACACACAATCAGTTCTCCCATCTGGAAAATGGTTATCATTATTATATATACTATTATATGTCTTACATATATATATTACTATCTTACAGATGGAGAAACTGACCTCTTGATAAGTGAAATGACTAGGCTAAGATCACACAGGAAGTTAGTATCTGATATGGAAAAAGACCCCAGATTTTCTGATCCCCTGTCCTGTGTTCAGTCAAGTAGACTACTGGCCAATGTCTGAATTTCACCTCCCGTTTGAAAGCTCTTGTTGCCATGAACAAATTAGAAATGAATCTGGGACAGGAACACAAAGAAAAATGAGATTGATTAGCTAAGGGATTTTGAAGCTTCCAAATGGGTTTTTTTGGGGTTTTTTTGTAAAGGGCTGAACTTTTCTACAGGGGCTTGCCTGGGGTCAGTGGTATTGTTAAACATTTGTCATTGAGATAAATAATTTGGCCATTCTCTGCTGTTGAAATGTTTAGGTAGATGAGACAAACCTTGGTTTCATCACTGTGCACAGTTATTTCCACTATAAAGAAATGTTGTTCTTTATTGCCAGCATGATAGAGACTGTGAAAGAATAAGTGTAAGTTAAACGCAAAATGTGAATAAGACTGATATATACTGTATAAAAATAACAACACCAGAATGGAGATCTGACACTCATGAATGTAGGAATTTAGAATTATTCTTCTGACAGCTCTAGCTTATCAGCCTCATGGAACATGTCTTATATTTTTTGCATTGTTCTATATATTGCTAATTCCCTCCTTAATATACTTGTGCTGTGGGGCCAAGATATGGTTGCTGTGGGAACAATAACTTTGAAATCTCTGACTTTTGTGTGATTAAAATCTCGGCAGTAATTAACATTGGGTTTTTTTGCATCGATTTCCCTTGTACTTTGTTTGTTTTAGAGAGAAATTTGATCACACATTTCAAAAAGACCTGCCCTCATGGCTGAGGCATATTTTAGGCATAAGAAAGCAGCTTAGGAAATGTGGGGCTCTCCTCCTTGGCCCTTTTGTCCTTCTTTATTCTCATGCAAAGGGAATGATATAGGACTGGAGTGATCAAGTGCATTTCATACCTATGGGCTAGGGACAGAAATTATACATAAACTAGTATATACGGAATTGGAAACTGGTTCAAATCTGTAACAAAACAGAAGTTCAGTGCACATAAGCCACTTCCAAAATGGCTGAAACCGGTTAACAATCAATTTGGATGAATGTAGTATGAGACTTCACTGATTTAGGTTAAATCAGTTTATTGAACTTCTGTCCCAGATCCCTTCCAGATTCAAGTTAACTTGCAGTCCTCCAGCATCCCAGGATGGTTTGCACCTCTCCTGCAAATCCACCCTTGCAGGGTGGGTGGGCTAGCCTTGGCCCACGCTGTCTGCTCCAGCCAAGCAGCAAGGCATGTCTTAGTGCCCCCTGATTACTGACATGGGCCACTGCAGGGCAAATGGCTGCATTTCCAGAATCAAAAGTGAATGTATGTTCACTTGCTTTGTCAGTTCTATCTGTGCAGCTTAGACTAACCTGCAAAGATTGAATCAATTCAGCCTTGGGGTTTTTGACTGTATTTAGTGAAGGTGTATTCACTTTGCTCTTTGTTCAAGGCAGTTCAATACAGACATTTGGCAGTGTTTAGATAAAATATTGACAGGTTCTTTGGAAATGTTTACCAATAGATGCAATTTTTGTGTTATGTATCTAAAAATGGCTTAGTACTAATAGTATATTCACCAAAAAAAAAAAAAAAAAATCATGTCCTATGAATGTACACATGCTTTTTTCATCCTAAAAAGTATCAGCAGCTAAAAATTGGAGATCAGTGTTCACGTAATCAGCTCCTTTCCCTATAAGGTTTGGCATGCTGCTGCACCAGGTCTAAGTGAAATTAAAGAGGTGGAAATTTAAACCAAAGAACTTCCTAGCAATAAAATGTATTAGACTTCAGAAAAATGTCCCAGGGGAAGTAGAGAAAACCCCATCACTTAGTGCATTTAAAACCAGGCCTGACAAGACAGTAGTACAGTAAATGTATTGGAGGAAGAAGACCCATGGTGCTTGGGAACTGGAGCTAAATTAATTTTTTCCATGGCTAGATTTTGTATTTTCTCTAATTTCTGTTAGTGAGAATTTCTCTTCTTCCCATCACAGGGTTATCTGGCAGGATTCAAAATAATTGCCAAATGCAGTGAATTTCCCCCTGCCACAATCTTATTATCTCAGAATGGCCCCTTCCAGCTTGCCTCCCAAGGAAAAGAACAATTGAACAGAGACGTCTTGCACTGGGACCTACTGTCAAACCCAAGGCCCAAGGACCTGCCAGGGCTGAATAATTGATGGCTCAGCCAAAACTAAAGCTGTTTTAGCAGAGCACAGTGCAGTTTACACCAGTCATTTGCATCAGTATAAAGTTGAGTGCAAAATGGGCAGAATAAAGTGTCTTTCTGATTTAGTGATGTTATGGTCTGATCTAAATGATAGCATGAAGTGGAGGTCTGTAATGTTCCTGTTGTCTCTACTATTCAGGATACCGTAACACTTGTGAAAACTGAAGCTGAGATTTGCCTCTCTCTTGTGATTTCCTACTGCTTGCCGGTGCATGCCAATATTAAGCGGATACAGAGACAATGGGAACAGACATTCTGCCCACCAGGTAGCATTGAAGTAATAGGAGTGAGGAAGGGAAAGGAGGCAGCTGCTTTGGGTGCCCTTGCTGGATAGCACTCAGGGCATTTGAATGAGGTGTGGGTGTGTAATTCCATAGTTGGCAGGTGGGACTGGTGTTCAGGAGACCTGCTGGATTTTATTTGAAGCTCTGCAAAGTGATGTGTTGTGCAATTCAAGACAAGTCACAGTCCACCCTTGGTACTTCTGTTTCAACTATTTCCATAAAATGGGGGCCATAATGCTGCTTGCCCACTTCAGCAAGACACTTCATCATTAGGCTGTATTCACCACCAATTTAATTGCTGAAATCAGTGATGTTACAATGACATCCAAGTTAGAGTACTGCAGGGTTTGAAGGCATCTCCATAAATACTTAATACAAAGTGTAAGTACAGGGGACAGGCTTTGAACTCTCTACATCATGCGCAGGGTGTTGGGCTGGTTTGCTGACTTGAATATTTTGTCCTCATGGTTTATGCCCCATCAGTTCCTTTAGTGGAATCCAAGCCCCTCATTCACAGCAGTTACTTTCCAGTCCTGTGCTAGCAGACATCTGCAGTAGGCACATGTATATGCTATATTGATCATTTATAGCTTGTAAATAATATACATTTCAGGGCTTTATCACGATCCAGGGCAGAAATTGGGTCCTTTCTTCAGAATGGCTCATTAGATATGTAATCACTTGGCCATATTTTTTATGACTAGAAATGGCAGAGTGCAGTGTAGAGAGAAGTCATGTTACTCAGATGGGCTGGGGGAAGGGAGTCATGTCCCTATATCTGTGTCCCCACAGGTTACAGCCCAGTGATGTTGCAGTTCAGCCCAGGACCCTAAATTGTGTTTTAAATTAATTTATTTTAAAAATACCATCCCTACATATAATTTCCAAGACGTTTTGTCATCAGATTAAACAGTGCATCCTGTAGGCCCAAGGGGGTGTTATCTCATTTGTGCACAGGTTCCAGAAGATCCTGCAGCCGAGGAGATAAAGCTCTAAGCTAGTCCCGAGGGAAGCCTGGCCTTTGGATTCCATTGTCTTCAGAATGCGAGGGGTTAAGGGGGCAAAACGGAGCCCCCCCATATCGAAAAATTTGAATGTTCTTTATTAACAGCTCTGCAGAAAACAAACGAAGCCATGCAGGTGGGCAAGGGAGAGAGCAGGAAAGGATCAGCAATCCACACAAATGCCAGAGAGAGGGGGAGAGTTATTGTTGTCTACCAGGAGCCTGACGCATCTTCCCGGCATACTCCCTTTAAGGGCTCAGATCCCATTCATTACACAATGTCAACATCCCTCTGTTACTCAGTTGCTGTTTTTTTTATAAATAATACAAAATGGAGATTGTATTTCAATTAATGGCTGAACATGCTTGGTATTTAGAAGAGGAGAGATATAGGGGGTGTTTCATTATTAGTTACAGTGTGGTCTGAACCAGCAGGAATTTCCACTAACCCTGTGTTCCTCTGCAGGCAGATTAATGCTGCATTTGGGGGTTCACATGGAAGCAAAGCCTTCCACTGGATGAAACTGCGACATGTGTCAGGGTGTTTTTAAGCTTTCCTGAGATGCACTGGGTGTTGGCTGCAGAGAAGGCTGGGGATTTTGACTGGGATGTGCCCACACTCCTGCTGGGATTTAAAACCAAAGGTTCCTGACTAGAGCATCTTGCCCCACTGCTCAGGGTCAGACTGACTGCCATGTATAGGGTCAGGAAGCTGTTTTACCCCACGGTTAGATTGGTACAGACTGTGGGGGTGTTTGCCTTCCTCTGTAGTTTGGGGAGGGCAGTGACCCTCTACCTGGGATCTCTTGCGTGTATATTAACAGCCTTTCATAGAAGCAGGACATTAGCTACTGTGGTTCTCCTGTTTTACACATGGCAGATTAAGGTGTCATGTCTTGTGTTGTGTCAGGGTTGATGGTAGTTTTACCAAGAGTTTAGATTATGGATTTGTAGAGGGTGGTTTTGATAGGGATGATCCTGCCTCAAGTGAAGGGTTGGACTAGATGACCTCTGGAGGTCTCTTCCCACCCTACTTCTCTACGATTCTATGCTTCACTGTTCATAAGGAGCTCTATACCGCCAGCAGCTAATTGGGATTATCCATATGCTCAGGTACTAAAGTGAGCAGTGCTCCTTCTGAAGCAGAACACCCACAGTCCTATCCCTACTGTTACTCTAAAGATTTGAGGGTATGTCCGTACTGTTTCCACAGTGTTCCCAGGACTGCCATCAACAAGCATGCTCCAACTCCCTGCCTCTGCATGCTTCAGACCCCCAGAGAAGAGGCTGTGAATTTTCCCTGAAGGCATCCCCCACTGCACCAACACTGTTAAGATCTTTGTCTCTAATGTGTCTGGGGGTAGATGCAAGGGGTGCCATCAGCAAGGCTTTACTGCCTCATTTCTTGGTTTGGTATATGCAGAGAGGAAGCAGGTCCAGCTGTGCTTTTCAGTGGTGCTCCCAGGAGCTAAGTGAAAGCAATGTAGACATATCCTGCATGGCCATGTTGGGCAGCATAGGACAAGCTGGGAAGTCACAACTAAGTCATAGATTCATAGATGTTAGGGTCAGAAGGGACCTCAATAGATCATCGAGTACGACCCCCTGCATAGGCAGGAAAGAGTGGTGGGTTCAGATGAGCCCAGCCAGATCCCTATCTAACCTCCCTTGGGAGCCCATTCCAGATTTTGGCCACTGTAACTGTGAAGAAGTCCTTTCTAATGTCCAGTTTAACCATGGGTCAGCACCACACCATGGCAAGAAGCTACAACACAAGGCCCAAAACATTTATTTGAGCTGCCTGGTAGTTCAGGGACTTCCTTGCAGCTCCCTGCAGTCTGGAGTCCTCTCCTCCCTGGACCTGTGCTCCTTGCAGCATACAGGGGAAGACTCCCTGCTTTGCTTCACACCCTGGGCTTATATGACTCTAACCTGCTGTCTGGGTCACCTGACTCACTACTTTTGCCCCAGGCCTATCAATCACTGGCTGTACTGTGCTTGTTGCACCCGGGGCAGTTATCCATATGTGGCACAGGCAAGGATACTAAACTGAAGAGTGGAGTATTTCATTTGGGTAAATGTGAAACCTTTCATTAGACCAACTAAATAGCTGGAGAGATAGTTCTTTCCAAGATTTTCGGTACAAACACCTATCTCCCTCTGCCTGAAGGAGGGTGTTGTACCCGAAAGCATGCAAAGAACAATTTTCCCAACTATTTAGTTGGTTTAATAAAAGATACCACATTTACCCAATGAACCTTGTCTGCCTATGTCCTTAGACCAACACAGTCACAACCAACACCTGGAGTATTTTATCTTCTATTTAATGGCCAGGACCTGGGACAGAAGAAACAAAAGCACAGGATCTTTCAACTAGACAGACCATATTGCAGAATGTTTTATCTCAAGGGCTTGCTGAGCCTGTGGTTTGTCTCCTGAAATTGCTAGTGTAATTGACAGTTGACACCAGTCATGGTGGTATGTTGTGCAAATTCAACAAGGATCTTTTGTGAAACACCTAGAGGAGAACAAGACGTTCAAGAACAGCCAGCATAGATTCACCAAGAGCAGCCTGACCAGCCTGAGTTCCTTCTGTGGTAAGGTGAGAGGCGGAGACCAGTGAATGTGATAACTTGACTTTGGCAAGGCTTTTGGCACTGTTGCCCAAGACATTCTCATTAACAAGTTAAGGAAATACAGTAAAACCTCATTAATTCAATATTGGATAGTTCAAAGTGTTGGATAACTTGAAGCTCTGGTCACACCCGAGCCAAAAGGATAGGTTTTTGTATACCTTATGGATCATTTGAAATATGTCTGCTTTGAAATTTGAAGCTGTTTTCTGGTCCCTTGGGCCAGAAAAGCCTTGTTAATTCAAAATAGGGGAACCAAAACATATTGACTTTGAAATATTGTAAATGAGTTTGAAATAAACATTCCAATAGTAATTTGCATGTATCCAAATTACTGTGAGTACTTTCAGATTTAGTTCACCCATTTGCGGACCTTACTAATTGATAAGAACAAAGTAAGGAATTATCCTAGTGACTAATTAAGCAGATTTCATGGGTTATAGCACAAAGAGTTCCTAATATAGACCAGCAGCAATGATCTAGGGGCCCTTTTTTCTCCCTAGTTGAATATAAGTGTGGAACAGCCCTACCATATACCCCCCACTCCATCTCACCAACCCCACAACAGATCTGGCATCCCTGGTCCTGCCAGCCCTGATCCTGAATGTAGCTGGGACTGCTGCCCCCTACCTTCTGCCCCTGCAGACTCCTCTGCACCTTGGCATTTGCTGTCTTGCACCCTGGCCACTATGTATGCTCCCACCCCCTTGGGTACTCCTATTCCAACCCCCAATTGTGCCAAAGTGGCCCTGACTGCACCAAACTTCAGTTTTTTCCAGGCTATGGACTGTGGTGTGGTTCCAGCAGGGAGTCATTGCCTGCCAGGATCCTTCTTATCACATGGTGCTCCCTGCTGGAACCACACTGTGGTCCATACCCTGGAAAAACTGTAGTTTGGTTCATTTGGGGCAG
Source organism: Crocodylus porosus (assembly GCF_001723895.1). Classification (NCBI taxonomy): domain Eukaryota; kingdom Metazoa; phylum Chordata; order Crocodylia; family Crocodylidae; genus Crocodylus; species Crocodylus porosus. The sequence continues at coordinate 78,245,111 of NW_017728947.1, forward strand.
TTTGGCAAGATCAGCAGTTAGCCTGAGAGTAGCTAAAGGTGCAGGAACATGTGGAGCACCCAGGGCTCAGGAAAGCCAGTGCCATGGTGCAGGGAAGTCTGCAGGAGTGTGGGGTAGGGGCAGAGATAGCAGCTTCAGTTGTATGCAAGATCAGGGGGTGGGATTGGGGGCTGGCATGATCAGGGGCAGTTTTGTAGGCTTGGGCTAGGGACAGATATTACACATAAATTGGTTTAAGTTATCAGAAACTGGTTTAAGCCTGTAACAGAACAGATGTTCAGCGTGCATAAACCGGTTTGAAAATGGCTGAAACCAATTTGAGATAAACCTGGTTGAATATAGACTTAACTGATTTGGCTCAAATCACTGATTTGGCTCAGACTTAACTGATTTGGCTGAAACCAGTTTATTCAATGTCTGTCCCAGATCCCTTGCTGGTTTAAGATAAATCAGACTCCCTCAGCATCCCAACATGCTCTCTATGCTGGGCAGGGCTCTGCTCCACAGCAGGGCTGACTTCTCTCCTCTGCTCCTTGGCTGCAGCTCCATAGATTGCAGAATGATCCCCCCGCCCCCATCCCTGCTAAGCAAGAATTCCCCCCTTCCCTCTACCTTGCTGAGGAGGTATCTATGTATTAGCTTGCAGACCACATGTCGGATATGGTCCATGCTGAATCAACAGGTAGCTGGTAATGTCCCTCTGTTGTTTTCTTAATGGGGGCCTCTGCAAGACATGCTAGGAAATCTGGTCATCACACCAGATGACAAAGCTAACCTATTTAACAATTTCTTTGCCTCCATTTTCCTGAGTAGGGACCGGGTCACCACCCCGCACCGGGACCCCCTCAGGCCTCAGGGGAGGTGCACCCAGGCCTAGGGTCAGTGAGGATGTAGTCAGGGAACTTCTGGAGGGACTGGACCTATTTAAATCAGCTGGTCCTGACTATCTCCACCCCAGAGTGCTGAGGGAATTAGCAGAGGTCATTGCAGGACCCCTGGCATGGCTTTACGAGCACTCGTTGTGCTCTGGTGTGGTGCCAGAGGACTGGAAAAGGGCCAATGTGGTTCCCATTTTCAAAAAAGGGAGAAAGGAGAACCCAGGAAACTATAGGCCAGTTAGTCTTACCTTGATCTTGGGTAAGCTTTTTAAGAGAATTATCCTGGTGCATGTCTATGAGGGGCCAGCAAGGGAGATTATGCTTAGGGGCAACCAACACGGGTTCATTAGAGGCAGGTCCTGTCAGACCAACCTGGTGGCCTTCTATGATCAGGTCACAAAATCCTTAGACACAGTGGTAGCAGTGGATGTAGTCTTTCTGGATTTTAGGAAGGCCTTTGACACTGTGTCTCACCCTGTTCTCATTAAAAAACTAGGGGACTCTGGCATCGAAACCTACGCTGTCAAATGGGTCACTAACTGGAAAAGCAAGGGCAATGTTGGACCCCTGCTAAACCAGATGGGGCAACTGATGCC
>NW_017728947.1:78246595-78267938 GCF_001723895.1 Crocodylus porosus
CCCTATGAGGAGAGGCTATGGGACCTGAACCTGTTCAGCCTCCACAAGAGAAGGCTGAGGGGGGATCTAGTGGCCTGTCACAAACTAGTCAGAGGGGACCAGCAGGCATTAGGGGAGTCCCTGTTCCCCCGAGCACTACCAGGTCACAAGCTGGCAGAGGGTAAATTCAGATTAGACATCAGGAGGCGCTACTTCATTGTCAGGGCGGCTAGGATCTGGAACCAACTTCTAAGTAAAGTGGTGCTGGCTCCTACCCTGGGGGTCTTTAAGACAAGGCTAGACAGTCACCTTGCTGGGGTTGTTTGACCCCAGTACTTTTTCCTGCCGTGGCAGGGGGTTGGACTTGGTGATCTGCTCAGGTCCCTTCCGACCCTACCAACTATGAAACTATAAACACTGAATTGGGGGCAATAAACACTGAGAGGTAATAAACACTTAACAATTCCCTGCTGGTCTCATCAGAGTGTCCTGCTGGGGCCTGGCCATGCCTCCCCTCAGCTCAACACTGTGGAAGAAAGGAAGGACTCCTCTAGCACCCCCGGGCTTCTAGCCTGAGCCACTGCAGGCATGTGCCTGCATTTCTGGGATTTCTGTACCAAGTGATTTAGCCTAGCCAGGTTAGAGTAACGTGCAAAGATGGAATCAATTCAGGCTCAGGCTTTTTAAACGTCTGTCCCTAGCCCTGGTGATGCTGGTTCCATGGGGGGTTTACTGTGATCAGAGGGGAGGGGATTTGTGTGACAGTTCTGCTCTTAGATTGGTCTAAGCAAAAGAAAATGGACCGCATGATCATTGGTTTAGTCATGGATGATCCTGTCTTGAGCAGGGGGCTGGCTGGATTAAATGACCTCATGTGGTCCCTTCCAGCCCTACTCTCCTATGGTCATATGAACAAGTGTCATACAACTAAGATTAATTTCACGCTAGACACCAAACAGCCATCAGATACGTTTTGCTTTCAGGGCAACTGAAAGAATTGAATACATATAGCTGACTGTTCTCTATCCATCTTTCTGCTCCCTGACCTATTTCCTTTCAGTTGCTGTGTAAATTCACTCTGCTAGCTTCTTGATTATTGCCAGATTGAGTGCATCTCATTCCCCATTTACATATACTACCACTCTCTGCAGGGACTTTCCTTCTGTCTACCTCACACTGTCACTCCTGGGTTTAAGCCCTTCCTCTTCCTTTTGATAGCAGGTTTAATAGATGGCCTGCATAAAAACAAATGCTTGGGATGAAGTCCGCTGAAAAGTCTGAAGGGTCATGGGTGTATTTTGATAAATGGGTGAAGACCCATTTATCTTTCTCTTGTGCGAATCTCAGGCCAGGTCTACACTATGTAGTTTTTGGCAAGGCTACATTGTTTCGGGGTGTGAAAAGATCACTCCTGCAGCCACTGTAGCTATAAAGGAACATTCCCTGGCTTAGGCACAGATATGTGGACAGAAATGGGCTTTTATTGGCTCAGTATTTATGTAGGTTTAAGAGGTGGTATTATTATATCAGGAGAAAAATCCTGTGGTCAGTATATGCTGTGTCACACTAGGGGGCTCTGCTGACATAGCCAGACCAGCACAGTGCTAGTAGCAGAGGCTGCAGTGTAGACCGGCCATGCATGTGTGTTGATGTGTGTTGTTCCCATGTATATTAATGCCTATATGTTTACTAGCCTGAATCAGTGTTTTCATGTGCCATAGCATCATACCTGTATGCTTGTTTCATTGTGTATATTTTAGGGAGTTAGCATTGGTAGTCTGGCTGTAGTCCTGGTATGTTCCTGCCGGGATAGTTTTGCTTGTGTACCCATCTGTGCCTTTGCATGTATATACACAGGTATGTGCAATTTTCGAGGGCTTCTTTGTACTTGTGCATATTTGTTTGTATATTGAAATCTGTGTGTATGAGAGGGCAAAACCAGGCACCAACTCATGAGTGGAATGTGTTACTGAAGCCTGCAGCAGGGCTCTGACCTCTCCTCCTTTCAGTTATCTGTCCCTCATGGTATAACATGATATTCCCTCAGCTCCTCGTCCCGTGCTATCACAGATACACATGTGGGGTCATTTTGCCCCAACAGAATCAGCTCCTAAAAGTTTCTGAGATTGAGCTTTTGGGCTAATCCTTTTGGCTAGAGACAGACATTCAAACAGCTAGGGTCTGAATTCATTAAAACTTTGCAGGTTAGTCTAACCTGCCTAGATTGAACCAATTTGCAAGTGAACAGACATTCACAAATGCAAGGACATGCCTGCAGTGGCTCAGGCCAGGAGTTTGGGGGTGCTAGAGCAGCCCTTGGTTGCAGGGAAGCTGTGCTGCGGGGTTGGGGGAGGGGCATGGCCAGCCCTGACAGTAGCCTGGAGTGAACTGTCCAGGGAGGGGGTTTAATTCCTTCCTCCCTGTCCCTCCACACAGACACGAGCCAGGGTCCACCAGGCACTCCTCCCCGTTGCTGCAGCAGTGGGACCAGGGTATGGCCAAACACCAGCTGGCATGGCCCCTGAGGTAGGGGAAGGGAGGGGGGTTATTCCCCCCTCTGCCTCCATTGCCCCTGGGGGACAGCAGTGGTGTCTGCCCACCCCAACCACCACCACTGGTCACTCCCTGCACAGGGCCAAACAGCAATATAAGCCCCCTCCTGCCCCCTCCACCAGATGCTGGAGAGAGGGGGAATAACCCTCCCTCCCTGCCCCAGCCTAAGGGGCCCTGCCAGCCCGCCTCTGGCTGGGCCCCCAACCAACCCTGCCACTGGAGCAGCAAGGGGGCAGGGCCCTTGATGGGGGCAGCAGCCCCTGTCCTGGTGTTTGGGGAACGCAAGCTTCATAAACTGGTTTATGTGAACTGAACTTATATTCTGTTACAGGTTTAAACCAGTTGCTGATCACTTAAACCAGTTTATGTGTAATGTCTGTCCCTAGCTTCTGTGGGGAGCTCCCTACCAGTAGTGTAATTAGGGATGAGCTCGAGGGTCACCTGCTCCAGGTGCTGGGAACTCCAAAACAGTTCTTGGCTGCTGGTGTTTTAAGAGCAACAGCCCGCATGGGCAGAGCAGGTGAGTGGCAGCAGCAGTGCAGTTCGGACCATGTAGGAGTCTTGGCACGGATCAGGCTCTCAGAGCCTACTTATCCCCTGCCCCCACTCTTGGAACCACACACTATCCACTCCCCCTGGGTTCGCCTTGAGCACCAGCTCTGTTATGCCATGGTTCCCTACCATATCCTGGATTCTGCTACTTAGCAAAAGAGTTCAAGGCCACCTGGTCCCTTGTGGGCCAGTATAGTTGGCTAAATCATCAAGAAGCTGGTGCAGTAAAATTGCTAAGTAAGTAGAGGGAGGCTCAAACCTCTCTGAGCAGGAATGCTGAGCACAGGATGTGAGAGATCCAGTTCTGCAGAAACTTGGGTTAACATTGTATTGCCCAAATTTGTCTGTGTGACCTGTGTGATAATTGGTGTGCCTCAGCACAGTTCATAGTGGACAGCAGGTGTGCACTTCAGAAGACTGTCCACACAAGTCTCAGTAATTTGGGCCCTTGTCAGGCTTCTCAGTTGAGAGGCCAAAGGTTGGAGGTGGCAATTCCCCTCTGTTCCTTTGTGTCCTCAGAATGGCAGGGCTCAGGGATGCAGGGCACTGCAGATAAAAAGTTTGTGCTGTCTCATGTCAGCCAGTCAGACAATTTTAATAGCAGAGTTCCCTCCAAGTAAAAATGAAGTGGTAAGAAGAAGGAAATGCAAGCACAGGCTGAGCCAGAGGTTGGGCATTGGCAAGAGGGGGAAGAGGTGAGGAGTGAAGAATATGTGATATGTGGAGAGAGAAAACAAATGGAGGGTTAGCACTGAATCCAACCCCTTCAGCTTAGCAGCAAGTTCCTATGTGCGCAGTGCTCCTCCTGCCAGGGGTTTATGTAACACGTTCACAGGACTTCATTTTCCAGTACATTGAAAGCAAAGCCACTGTTGATTTTCTCCAAAAAAGATCTATTTGGAAGTGCAATTGCCTGGAATTACATGGTGGCAGCAAAAGGCCAGACCTCACTGTAAATAACTTTTCTGTAAGCCAAACATATCGAGCTCCACTGGCGGGTGCTGCCTCTCTGCAGATGATTTGAACTGAGGGTTTTTTTTGTGGTGGACTTTTTTCATTCCTTTTTCTTGTCAATAGTTATTACTTAGTCTGCCCCCTCCCCTGCTCATATCAAAGCATGTGGTTTTTGCATGGGCAGGACTTCCCCCTCTGACCTCCGTCCCTCACAGTAAAGCAATCCTGGCACTAAGATACCATGAAGCCAAGTTGGGTTATATGCACACTCTGCAAGTGAATGATGGCTGTTTAGTGTGGGCTGCTGCTGCACCTCCCAGTGATGCCCCTATGCCAGTGGGCAGTCTCACTGTGCTGGTATTTGGTGCTGCATAGGTGAGTGATGCCCCCATGTCAGTGACTTACAGCAACATGGGTTTATGCTAGATCAGCACATGGGGCCACTGTGCCAGCATGTAGTGCCAGTTTTCATATGTGGTTTTCAAATGCACCCCATTCTATCACTGTTCTTTTCAGAAATCCTTCCAGCTTATCTGTATATTTTGGGTAATGAGATTCCTCAGCTTGAATGCAAAATCCGAGTTGCAGTTGCAGGAAAGCATCTCTATTGCCTCAGTGTAATGGTGCAACTAGTGATTTGGTGCTGTAGTTTCATTTTACCCCAAGACTGATTTTTTTTGTTTCCCCTGGGGTCAGGGACGGAACTATGGGGCTCCCCTGTGTCACTTCAGACTGTTCACTAGGAGGGTATCACTGTGGCTAGAAAGAGTGGCTTTGCATTTGTCCCAGAATAACCATTTTATCCCGAACCAAGTGCAGTCATTCAGATGTCTGTGTCTGTTCTCTTGGAATAAATCCTAAAAAATGTTCACGGGATAAAGAGTACTAACAGTTTATCCTGGGGCATTGCAAAGTATGTCTGAAAAGTTGTCCTGAGATTGCATCATTAAACCAACTGCAGAAAAGCAGCAGTGTATTCATCTGTTCACTAAACCCTAAATAGAAGGGTCATGTGCGTACACTCCAGTCATGGGATATTTCTCTTCTGGGACAAACACAGATGCAGCTTGTTCAGGGACAAAGTCTGTTCCTTGCTTGTGCCAAGTATTTTGTTCCATGGGGACGAGAATGTGAGGGGCCAGCTTTATAGAGGCAGGGACCTTACAGAAGCTGAGCTTACCCCTTGCAGAGTTTGACCAGGTCAGACAAATCTCTCTAGTGAATCTTTAACTATATGCCCTGTGCAGTACAGCCCTGGGTCAGAAAGTGACTCTAAGCTTGCTGTCGGTGGTGGGGAGTCCACAGGAGGTGACTTAGTGAGATTTTTGTCCACTGATGGCTAGCCTGAGGGGCCTAGAGCAAGCAGTGGTGTCTTTAAGTGGGATTATGTGTAAAGAGCAGAATCTCCTAACATTATACTAAACCAATTAACTGAGCCTGTGAAGGCTTAAATAGCCTGGATCAGTTGAGTGGAGTTGTTTTCCCGGCAAGGGAAGAAGACTCTTGAAGGGAAAAAATGAGGCTGAGGAGGTGAGCCAAGCTTGCCCTGTACCGTGCACATGGACCTTTCCTTCAGTTTCCAAACAGAAGTGACATTATGGTCAGAAATTGCATTTGGGCTGGGCAGGTGGAAGCTGTGTCCTCACTGCTGCTGCTTTTCTATGTCCCTCATCCCTCTCCCAGCTGCAGTACAGGTGCAGCTGGAAGTTGCCCGGCCCCAGGTCAGCTCCCCACAGGTGACAACATTGGTGCAGCTTCCAGGTCCTCACTGCCCAGTCCTGGCATAGGTGTGGACAGAGGAAAAGCCTTGTGGCTCTGTGGGCTGGATTTGGCCCATAGGCAGGATGTTGCTGATTCCTGCTCTATACAACAAACCAAGAGCATACGTAGAATCTAGCGAAAAGCCAAAATCAAAGTCAAGGGCTCACAAGCCACTGGCTTCCAAAATGGGTCTTTTTTGCTTAGTTAGAAGAGGAACTTTTTGTAATAGTGTGTCTTAGTGTGCTACAGATGGGTACAACACCATGCTTTTACAACAGACAGTCTGGCATTCAGAGCACTTAAAGCACTAGTCCTAACCTCTTGCTTAACTGTGCTAAGTAAGCAGCAGACCATCATGGCCATTGGATTCAGCTGCTAGCCATCACGATCATGTGTCCAGAACCAGGATGCTACTATGCTCACGTGTGAAGGTTAGGAAAAGTCAGGGGGAAGTGAGGGGCCAGTGCCTAGATACCATTGCAGATGTGGTCTGATTAGTGGTGTCAGGATTGCACTCAGGTATAGACTGAGGGCATGAGAGAGGCAAAATATTTGCAGTAGTTGTATGTAAGTTTTCTTTAGGAAATGGCATTATGTAGCTGATTCTCAGTCCACAGGGACTCCTTCATCTCTCTGGAAAACTCTAGGGAATCCTGTGCCTGAAAGGACAGAAGTTGCACATAAAAAAGATGTTCTGGTCCAAGTCAGGCCATCTTCACCCTACAGCTGTCCCTTCCAGTGCATTCTTCAATATTTCCAGTCTGATAGATCTCACAGTGTCCTGACTCAGTTTTGTCCCCAGCTGGTTGGCTCCTTTCCCCTCTCAGAGTTTCCTTCTCTCAAAATACTCACCATTGCCCATGTCCATTGCTCCAGCCTTGCTCATGCTTTTCCCGCTCAATTAGCTCTTTTAAATATTTTCTCATTCATTTGACCCTCTAGCTTCCTGATCGTTTTGGTTGCTTTTCTCTGAGCTCCTTGATAAGCAGTGTCCAGAACTGAACGTGCACTGTGGATCAGAAGAGCCATATATCAAGAGAGACTACTTCCTTTCTTGCCTGTTTTTGTAGGCAGAAAAGCACTGGCCTTTTCTGGCTGCCACCTTACATTGCAAGTTCAACTCTACTTTGTCCACTTCTGTCACTCCTAAGTCTCTATGTACAACATTGCAGGTAATGTTGTCTTTTCATTGTTTGATGTGAAGCAAACAGGTAGACCATGAACTTGACTTTAAGTGTCTCCTGGTGTGTACAGAGTCCCTTTCAAATGGATAGCAGCTATTAATGCAGGAATGCAGACATTGGCGAATAAATGGCATTGCTGCCATCCTGTGCAGGCTCTGCCAGCCTGGATGATGGCTGAGGGAGCACTAGCTGCTGTGGAGAGGGAGAAGGATTCAAGCAAATGCTGAAACTTGATTTTCATAAAACAAATTGGAATCGGGGCAGTGGGTCACTATGAAGGTGGGTCATCCTGTCTCCAAAGATAACAGGGGAAAGGGAGGGAGGGTAGCATGGCTACTGGCACACTGGAGGTAGCCAGGCTTTCAGTCCATTGAGGAAGTACTAGCTCTGTGTACATATCCAGTCTGCCTGTCCCCTTTGCTTGCATTTTTGTTCCCTGCTAACCAGCTTGCTCTCTGCCTATGATTTCTATAAAGAGCCCTGGGAGGCCCCTGCAATTCTTAGAGGAAGGAGCCATTGCAGGAATTCTCTTTCCAGTCCCTCGCTTCCCTGGGTGGCTGGTGCCTCAGTCCCATGAGGCTTTGTTCCCTTGGGAGCTCCTCATTAATGGTGCCCAGGAGACCCAGCTGTAATGGAGTCTGCTCACCATGCTTGGCAGAGGTTGAATCTGTGTCTCAGCCTTCTGTCTTGTGCACCTAGGTCAGTTGTGGTTGAGCTCACAGTGTGATTGGAAAAGTTTCTCTCTGGAAATAGATTTTTCAGGCCTTGCCTGGTAAAGCATGTAGCCCTTTCATCCTTAATGCCTGAGCAAATTTGGCTCAGGGATTGAGGTAGAGAAACAGTTTAGCTCTACACCTTCCTTGTCATGGGACTTGCTGGATGCTGCTTTAGCTCCCAGTAGAGGTTTGAGTAGCTTGAAGACCATGCAATTAGCTAGGAATAGCTGGGGTTTACAAATACCTTGACCTGTTCCTTTTACTGAGGGCTTTTGTAGGAAGTGATGTTGAATTACTGGGGCCTTCCCCTGAGCACCATTATAGTGGCTTTGTAATACCTGTATGCCAGCAGTGACACCATAAAGGGACCACAATGCACCAATTAATTCAGCCCTGCATGCTTCGTTTGAGCCCTGAGTCGCTCCAGGGTTGGCCGTTTTGCAGCTGCCCTCATCAACTGGAAATCTTCAAAAAACGTCTGTACGCTCACCTTGCTGCAGTCATCTGACCCCAGCAGTCTTTCCTGTCCAAGTGCAGGAGGGCTGGACCTGATGATCGTGTGAGGTCCCTTCCAGCCCCTAACATCTATGAACTTACTCCCAGATTGCCCCAAGTTATGTAACTGTAATGTTTCCTGCTAATATTTTGCTTAGATTCCCCCTGCTGCAGAACCAGCTTATTCCTGGTTGTTCTGCCCTCCCTGATTAATGGGAATAATTGATTACTGCTGCCTTTGTGTGTTTCAGACTGTAATCCTATCTCCCCAGGCTGAAGGTGCCTCATACTCTTAAAGAGATACAGCCAAGCAGCAAGGGGTGTAGCATTTGGGTTACTTTGGGAGTGGCAGGGAGGAGAAAGAACTAGTTATTATAGGGTTTTGTGCTGGTGCTCACCCTCAGACAAATATGTTTTAGATCAGTTAGTTTGGCATAGTGGGATCCCTAGTGGTGGCTGTGGTGTCTTTCTGGCTCTCTCACTCTCCCTAGTTATGAGAAATCTCAGAGCAATACAAAGTTTGCCATTAATGTTTTCAAAGAAATGTTAAATAAAAAGCACTCTATTCTGTGACACTCACATTTTCCTCTTTAAATCTAAATCTGACCTATAAGAGGAAGGATGGCTTAGTGGTTGAAATAGGGGCCTCGGACCCAGGTTTTCAGGTTTCTGATCCTGGCTCCACCCCTTATTCTGTGGTCTTGGGTAAATCTTTTGGAACACAGATTTGGGTGTCCACCTGGTTTTCGTAAGTGGGGAACATCAACAGCTCTGGTAACCAGTGTCTGAACACAGGCACCTAAACTCGGGGCACTTTGGAAAACACGTAGCCATAGCCCCTCTGTGTTTACCAGCTTCAGCCGGTGGATGTGAGGTTAAGTTAACCTTAGTTTTGAAAGGATTTTTCAGTTCTAGGACTGATGCCTGAATAATCCAGTTTGGATGGGTTACAGTTGCACCATGTTCTGCCTCCACACTAGAAAGTCAGCCTAGTTTCACTGCCCCAAACTGAGCAAAGGGCAAAGTAACACATGCCGTTTAAGTGTTGAAAATCAGAGTTGATTTTTTTTATTTTTTTGGTTAATCTCTCATTCCTCCTAATCCGCCATGGTATTAATAACTCAGGTTGTTTTTCTTGTTTAATATCTGATTTGTGTCTTGACTGTGTCCCTTTAACCTTTCCTTGCAGATTTTATTTTCTAACGCTTTGATGGATTTTGTTGCCCTCCTGCTGATGGGTTTTTATTCTTTCCCTCCATAAATGAAAAATGCCTTTTCTTTAGAGGCAATTCACTGGTTGAGGTTTTCATGTGAACCCAGCCCTCTTAATCCTAGCAAACAGGATTCTCCTTTTAATCCCTAATCCTCAAGTACTTTAGCTATTAATCTCGAGATGCATTTTCCCCTCCCCAGCTGGGATTAACATGAGAATGGTTACCCATGGTTACTGGCCCCTTTCCTCTTGCATTCCCTTGGGATTTCTGAAACTCTTGGAGATGCATGCCCCAGTCCTGCATGCTGCCTTGTCAGTTCTGGGCCTTTCCCAAAGTCATGGCTGCACACCCCTCTCTGCCTGGCTGGTGTGCTGGGCTCTGTGCAGCCAGACACCCACTACTTAGCTGATTTTGTGGTAGTGGAAACAAAATTGTCTGGATCCCTGTAAAGGGAATGGAACCTGAATCTGGGCTCGTAAATGGTCTTAAAAGAAATCTTCCATCCTCTCTTCCTCCTTTACATTAACAACTCTCTTGCCCCTCTTCCACTTCTGGGGAACTTGAACCACCAAATCTGTGGCTTCAACACATTTTTCTTCTGCTGGATGTGCAAAGTGATTTTTGTAGGGTTGCCCCCAGTTGCCGAGCTCTGTCTGCTGATTTGTCATCAGAGATGTGCTCTCTGATTATTGAGTTGTGCACAGCATCTTGTTTTCTCTATTTCTGAGTGACTTCTATGTCCTAGACTGCATAACACCATATTATAGTTTTTTAGGGGGAAAATTGGATTGCATACCCTCATGTTATTCTAGATGTGGTTAGGAGTGCTGAGCTACACTTAATTGTTTGGCATTTTAGACTAGACCTTCCAATTCTGGGGTCTGGTCAGGTGACACATGAATACTGGTGTAAATTAAATTTTGTACACCTGTGTAAATTACTTTGGGGTCTGGATTGTACACACAGACAGTTATCTTGGGGTAGCTTCTGTAGTAGATGCTACTACAGTCTTCCCACTAGACAGGGCGGTATGGGAGCAGGGCAGCAAATGACTACCCTGGGATAACGTATATTCCAGACACCTATACCAGTGTAACTTATGCCATTGTGTTTTCCTGCTTTCTTTCCCCCAGGTGTAATGTGCTACCAGATTCTAGTAGGTATAGGGCTACCCATTGTGTGCCTACTCTTTTTTTCCTTTTTTTCACTGGTGTAGACTTGTGATGGGTCCAGGTCCTCTGGCTGTTGAAATCATAGAATCATAGGTCATTTTACATGTGCTGCGGGGAGGGGGGGATGGGGGAGAGGCATTCTAATCAAAGTCCCCACAGTATCTCATGTATCAGTACCCCCATGCTTCAAAATGGCAGCGGGGGCGCTTTATCTAAAGCTCATCTGAATTTTAGTTAAAGTGCCTCCGCCGCCATTTTGAAGTGTAGGGACCCTGTCACATGAGATATGGAGGCTGGCGAGAGCAAGCTAATTAGTATGCTCCAGCAGACTTGATTAACTGAGTCTGCTCCAGCATACTCTAATTATAGCATGTTGGAGCAGCCTCCTGGTATATGTATAGGCAGTTTTGTATCAGAAGTAGAAAAGTTTTCTTAGGCCAAATCCAGTTCATTTCCTGATTTCTGCTCCTAGTATTGTGTGATTTTTTTCCTTGGAGTGTATTCTCCAGGGCTCTATGGCTAGGGTCAAGGAAAAGGAAGTGATGAGTGACCCTCTAGAGTCCTGCTGCTGTGATGCTGGACTTCAAATCCCAGTGTTTGGAGGCAACAGGAAGAGGAAGTTCCAGAGAGTCATGCTCTACTGCTCCCCAGCTTCTGGCCTGAACCACTGCAGGCATGTGGCTGCATTTCTTGAGTCAAAGGTAAATGTATGTCCAGTTGTTTCTCAGTTTAATCTTTGCAGCTTAGACTAACCTGCGAAGACTGAATCAATTCAGCCTTGGGATTTTTGACTGTCTGTGCTTAACTTATCTCACCCAGCCTTAAATGTCTCACCCAATGGGTGCTGCCAACATTCCCTTGTGGAGAATGTTCCACAACTGATTAGACTTTGCCATTGGTAGACATCTTCTGATTTCCAGTCTGAACTTTTGGGGCTATTTTTGTCCTGGGATTGATGGCTGTACACCCCTTGAACCACGCTAATCCATAGTATGTGGATTGCTCTCTCTGGACGCTGTGACAAGTCTTTGCTCTGCTTCCAAAACGCCAGCTTACCTGTCTAACTTGATGGTTTATATAACTGCTAACAGCTCTTCATTTCTTCTCCTCCAGAGTTTTGATAGGGGATTTGTATGGCAGCTTTTTACATAAGGAGAAAGGGAGAAAAATTCCCATTTCACCTTTTCAGTACAAGGTAGTGAAGAGGAACATGAGTATGGCAGTAAGAGGCTATTTGGAGGTTGGAACAGTCTGGGGATACATGAGATTTTGTACATTAGCTTTGGGACACCTACAGCAGAAGACCAGTGGGGCAAGTGCTAGAGCTGAAAGATCAGGGAATGTTTTATTGCAGGGGTAGGTGAGGTAGCATTCTAATAGGCTCTGTGAACCATTTCCACAGGATGCATCTCTTCATCTCTGGAAGGCAGCCACCTCTGGGGTGGAAAGTGTGCACTTTGTACAAGAGCGCCAAGCAGGAGCAGGCCTTTGATCACTATAATTGATCCAAGACCTTGATTTTATGTTTACCTGAGAAGCAGCACCCATGTCCTGCAGCATGATGCCCTATACTACCACACTGTGGCATTGCTTTAGTGTTTCTGAGGGAAGAGTTGTCGTCTTCACTTCCTGAAACATCTGGTATTTTCTTTGGAGATTTCCTAGGTGTTGATTATCCCTGACTGCAGAATTTGTGACGCACATCAGTTTTAGCTTCACTAGAATCCTGGGGATGTGGAAGGATTAAACCCCCAGAGGCTGGGAGTTAATTTTAGTGTCTCTTTAGGATCCTGGTCCTTTAGGATCCTGGTCCTGGTCCTTTCGGATCCTCGTCTCTTTAGTGTCTCTTTAGGATCCTGGTCCTGGTCATGGGTAAGCTACTTTGTGTACCATGCATAGAAGGGCATCATCACTTCCCTTGACCTGCTGGCAGCACACTTACCAATGCAGCCCAGTATGCCGTTAGCCTTCTTTGCAACAAAGGCACACTGTTTGCTCATATTCAACTTCTTGTCCACTGTAACTCCCAGGTCCTTTTCTGCTGCCTAGCCAGTCAGCCCCAGCCTGTAGTGGTGCATGGCATTGTTCCGTCCTAAGTGCAGGACTTTGCATTTGTCCTTGTTGAACCTCATGAGATTTCTTGTGGCCCAGACCTCCAATTTGTCTAGGTTACTCTGAATCCTAGCCATGCCGTCCAGCATATCTACTGTTTCCCCCAGCTTGGTGTCACCTGCAAACTTGCTGAGGGTGCACACTATGCCATCTTCCAGGTCGCTGATGAAGACATTGAACAAAACTGACCCGTAGAGCACTCCACTTGATACTGGCTGCCAACTAGACACTGAGCCATTGATTATTACTCTCTGAGCCTGATGCTCTGGACAGTTTTCTATCCACCTTCCAGTCAATTCATCCAGCCCTTCGAAGTAAGTTGGAATCCGTACTTAGGGGCATAGGACTGGGCTGAACCCCTTGAACCAGATAGTATCTGTTTCCTTTTCTCACTGAACTTATTCTGCTTTCCTGTTATAAATGTTGTCCCTTGAGGAGGATGAATTGCTGTCTGCAGCTGGATTATCTTCTGCTGAGTCATTTTGCCACCAAACAGTGCATCCATCCATCTCTCCCTTTTTGAAGAAACTCTTGATCACTGTGGGAAATATTAGAAATAACTGAGCAGAGATATAACTCCTGCCAGGAACTCCATTCCTTATCATAGTTTGTACATCAAGAGCACCCTAGTTACAGTATCTGTCTTTCCCCAGCCTTCTCATCAGATACATGCATTTATTTTATCATTTGAAAAAGTAACAGTGGTAAAAGATTTGAGACAGAGCAAGTCCTCCCCCACTTAGTTTTATCTTTATCTTCTCATAAGTGGATTCTTGGAAAAAATGAATAAATAAAGAGGTGGTAATTAATCTCCCTTTGTCCTCACTCCTTGAAAGGTGCTAACCCTCTTAATGAGAATGACCTTGCAGTTGAAATGTGTCTCTTGAGGGTTTCCTGTCCCTGACATGGCAGGCTCCCATTAGACATTATTTTCAAAACTGTGGTGGGTAATAGATAGACACTCATCCGTCTTGATCTGGGGGAGGAACTAAGGGTGCTAACGGGTATGGGAGAACTCTTTTGGGCTTTCATCTCCAAATTGGTCTGACCCCAAATCCTATGGAATTTTTTGAAGATAGGGGGAATGGAGGAGAGATTACTTTTCAAATAAAAGGCTTGTGCATTTCTGTGCTCTAAGTTCAGCTTGGAACTGTTTGTCTGGACCTAGCTTCAGCTCAGAGCTTGCAGCTCAGGTAAGGTTTCTGGAAAGTAGGATTTCCCTGATGCTGCATTAACCCAGGACTGAGACTGTGCAGAAGGGCTTTACCTTTGTCCCTTACCTCTGTTATGGAGCAGGGCCATCTGCGTCAAGGTCCCTGTAAGACACTTGCTTTCACTCTCTGGGATGTGTATCTTCTCTCTAGTTTCATGTTCTCCCTAGTAATATGGCATGATGTCCTGACCACCAGAGTTTATGTCCAGGAAGAGCAGGGAGGGAGATGCTTAGATAATGGCAAAAAGTCATTTCCACATGTCCATGGTGATACAGACCAAGAGGGAGAGAGCAGGAAAACCTGGCACTAGGAGCAACAAGTTCTCAAACAGACTGATTTATCAGGTGTCTCAGGGACCCCAGTGAAGTGGCTGCTACCACTGGCACACAGAAAGGGTAAAGTTCACTGGGAGTAGATCTAGAAAATGGGAGTGAATCCAGAATCCTTTGTCGTGCAGAAGTAACAGACCTTTTTATAAATGCTTGGGATTCTCCAGTACATGGGGAAGATGATGATAATAGTCAGCCTTCACTACGGCATGGCAGTGATGACTCTGTAACACTTTATGCAGTACCTTGCACGTAAGGGCTTTACAAACATTGCTGAATTGAGGCTGTACAGGGAAATGTTACCAGTCTCAGGGAAATGTTACCAGTCTCATTTCACAGCAGGAGAAAATGAGGATAAGGGATTTGCACAATGTCAAAGATCAAGCCTGGGGCACAGTTAGTAACAGAACTCAGGTCTCTGGTAAGCCAAGAAATCATTCTTTCTGCATTTGTCTGATATCTGCTATTTCCATCATCAAAGAACTACAGATGCCACCTAAACAATCCTTATGGTCCCCTAAGAGGTGGGTTATTATAATGGTCTCTGATTCACAGGTGGGGAAACTGAGGCACAAATAGGTTGATGTGACTTTCCAAATGGCCACAGGAAGGAAGTCAGTGTCAGGACCAGAACTTTGGGTTCTTGGCTCCCAAGCCTATGCGGAGGTTTCTAGAGTATACTTCTTCCATTAGAGAAGATTCCCCATCTAGATTACTGTTGCCAGGTGATACCTTTTCTTGGCAATTGATTTTGAAGACCTTAGCCTTCTTTCTTTGTCCCAAACAGGTTACCTTTGGAAGTCCACCTGTGGTAAGATACTTTACACTAGAGTGGAACCAAATAGATTGTCGCTGGAGCTTTGTGTGATGCTCCAGTGAGCTGTCAGTGTTTAGCAGCGATTAGCTTTTTTAAAGCACCTTTTTCTTCATCTGCTAGAATTTTTAAATTTTCTCTCATTGCTTTGCTTCCTATTGATTATAACAACAAAAAAAAAATGCTAACCCCCTGTTCAGTAATAGAATATTGATGAAAAGGTCGGGGAAATAGAGAGATGGTGGAGGTCTTTGTTCCTACTTGACAAAAGCTGAAGAATAAGAGGAGAGAAATGTGAGTGTGTGAGGGGGAAAAGGAGGCGGAGAAAGAGAGTTATTTAAAATCCTGACTAGGAAATCACTCTTCCAGTCTATGTGGTCACAGTGAGATCAATTTTCAATTTCAGTTTCCCTGCCTTTTGTGTTTCAAGACACTTGCATTCCACTGGGGACCTGCATGATCTGCCACTGACTGTTTGTTTAAAACAAATTGACTGTATGTATTTTTTTCAGCTGAACTGCTTCCTGGATCAATGTAACATGATGTCAGGAGAAAGCAAAAAAAGAATCTTAAGGCCCACTTCTGCTCTTGCACCTCTTTTACACAGTGGTGACTCCGCTTCAGTATCATTACTCTCAGTTTACTCAGGTGAGATGGGAGAAGCAGAAAGGCCCTTGTTTCATAGATTCAGTTTAGTGTCACATAAGATTTGGGATGCAAATGAATAAATGCTCCAGGTATAGGTGGATGGCTTGGTGTTAAGCAGCTGTTCTCTGACCCTGTATCACATCCCTTATCTCTGATTAACAGCAGACCAAGGTTTCTGTCTATAGTTTAGATCAAACCAGTTGCGTGATCTAACTTATAGATGGGCAGAGCTGAGGCCCAGGCTTTCTGATGGTGTAAATCAGTGCATCTCTATTAATGTCTAACTTAGGCCACTAGAGAATTTGTCTGAGGAAGAATGTTGTCTGAAGTACAACTTACCATTTTTATTCTTCAAACCGATTATGGATTTATTTATTTATTTGTGAGCTGTAAATGTTGCCCTTCCCAAACAAAGGCTCAGGGTGGCTTACAGGAAGGGAAACAGAACAACTTAAGGGGTCAACAGGAATCAATAAAACGAAATAACATTCCAAAACAGAAAAAGCAGAGATCTATTAAACAACACGTTGACAGTTTCGGTTGCTAAATGCTTGTCAAAAAGATGGGTGTTGCAGCATGTCCAAAAGATGTCTAGGCTTCTGTTCTGGCAGGCCTTAAGAGGAAAGCAGAGCTGAGAAGTAACTGCCGAGAATGACTTCCCATGTGTTTTTGCTAAGCGGTTTTGTTGTATTGATGAAAAGTACAGGAGGTTGCTCTCAGTGGACCTTATGGATCATGATTGTGTATAGGGGAGAAGGCAGTATGTGGGTCCTAGGCCATTTAGGGTCACAAGTAAAAACTACCACCCTGAATTGCACCAGGAAAGCTACTGGGAACCAGTGTGGTTGCTGGGGGACTGGAGTTTTGTGCCCTAATAACCCCCACCCATCAGGTCAGCCAGCATGTTCTGCATCCACTGCAGCCTTTGGATGGTCTTCAGTGGCAGCTCCACATGGAGTGCATTGCAGTAGTCTAGCCCTGAGATTACAGGAGAAGTGTGGACAATAGTGACCAGATTAGAATCAGTTAGAAATGATTGTAACCTTCTCACCAGATGCAGCTGGTGAAAGGTGCTCCCAGCCACAGCCACCACCTGAAGATCCAGGTGCAGCAGAGGATCTAGGAGCACCCAAAAGATGCAAACATGAGAGACAAGGGGATGCTGAATGCCATCCATGATAGCTGCCCCAGAAACCCCCAGGTCAAGTGATCTGCCCACCACCTTCAATTCTGTCTCGTCTGGAATCAGTTTCAATTTTTTAATCAGCATCTAGTCCACAATGGTAGCCAGGAAAAGGGTGGAGGCTGCCAGGGTCAGGAGAGAAAGAGAGGTAGAGTTGGGTGTCAAGCATATTGATGACATCCCAGGCAGTGATCTTCCCCAAGAAGGGGAGGTTGGAGGCAGGGCAATTAATTAGATGGAGGTCAGCATCAAGTGATGGTTTCAGCAAAGTCCAAACAGTCCCAGACTGAAGTACCCTGTCTTCCCAAAGAGAGGCATTGACAATCCCGCCCAGCAGTGCTCCAGTCTTCCCTGGCTAACTTTTACAAGCCCGGATGGACATGGGATCCAGGGGAAGCAGCGTGACCACGTAGGCGAGCTCTCCAGGGGAAGCAGCGTGACCACGTAGGCGAGCTCTCCAGGGGAAGCAGCGTGACCACGTGGGCGAGCTCAACAGGGTAATTGTCTCTGATATGTCCTCCATAGGAGGTCTATATTGAGCAGACTCTTTTTGGTATTGGGTGGTGGAACCGGAGCGTGCTCCATCCACTCCATGCATTGACCTGGTATTGCAGTGCTTCCAGGACCGGTGCAAAAAAAAAAGAAAAAAAAAAACAAACCAGTTCACAGCTGGTCTTCCTCATCCCTCTAAGCACATCCTCTGGATTAGTAGGTGGTAGCAACTGAAAATGATTCATGTGAATGGGACAAGACCAGGCTTTTCCAACCCCAAGCTTTGAATATGCAGCAAATGTGATGGTCCCCAAGCTGTACCGGATATGGGCTATTTAGGGAGTAGTCAGTTTCTCTCTCCTCTCCCCTACAATTTTGGCAGAAATTTGCATGAAAAAAAAGATTCTGTCTTAAAATCCCTGTGATTGCATACATCAACTTGCTGGAATACAAAACTGTCTGATTTCTCTGCTGGTACATAAATCTGAAACAAACTCCAGGAAAATTAATTTAAATGAAAAGACACAACATAATATTCCGGAAATGATATCAGGTAAATGGGAGATTAGAAAATGTGTGCACAGGGCTAAGTTTGTATTGCATCAAATGAGAAAGAAATTACAATGCAAAATTGTGTGCATTCTAGCCATGTTATTCCTTTCAACATCTTTAATGAAAAATGAAGGATTTAATGAAGATTAAACATCGAGTTGAGGAAGGTCGTCTTGCTTTGGGACTGTTGAATATTTAAAACCAGTAGCCCAGCTTTTGTGTTCAAAAATGGTCATCCAATTACCACACCTTGACAGTTTGTCATGGAAACTGCCTGTACAAGTCACCAATTAGATGCTAAACTGGTCATTTGCACAGAAAGTCGTGGTAAATGTGTGCACAAGTTGTGCATGCACACATTTCTGAAATCTTGGGGCTCTAATTCCAGGCATGAGACTAACAGTTTTACTTTGAAAAAATATTACTATTGATTTATTTAATCCAATTTTAAAGACAAATTCAAAGAAGAAGCAATCAAAAAAGTCAATCTCATCAGATCATCCATCATTCTGTGTTGCTTTTCTCTGAAATGTCTGTTTTGACTTTGCATTATGCAGTCTGCACACAGAGTTATTAGATTGCATAAGTGAGGAACTGATGACTGTTTACTGATCACATTTCACTGGAATTTTATATCTGACAAACAGGAACAAGAAGGGGAGTTGAGGGTCCAAGCTAAGTCACTGGACAGTGGTGTTACCTGTGCTATTTATACCAGCACATAGACATGCACCATGCCTGCTTAAACATCTCACTTAAGTTGCAAGCTTTCTGGACCATTGTTTGGCTGTGTTCTACCACAGTGGAATCCTGGTCCATGGACAGGGCTTTTAACCAGACAGTAATACAGATATTGGTAACACTAATAGCATTGGCTTGCCACTCATCAGGGTGCCATTGTTAGACCCTCTGAAGTTTGCAGATAATTTTATGGACAGCAAGGCTTTAACCTGGGGTGGGCAATTATTTCAGGCAGAGGGCCGCTTACTGAGTTTTGGCAAGCCATCGAGGGCCTCAGGCAGCCAGGGGCAGATAAATATTCATTTTCTAGATTTTTTAGGAGCCCCATGGGCCAGATAGAATGGCCTGGCAGGCTGCATCCAGCCCATGGGCTGCATTTTTCCCACCCCTGCTTTTAATCCCTCAATATTGCCATCAGAGGCCAGTTTAGCACCTGAGTGATGCAAGGTCTACCAGGCCTCTCCTGGCAGCTTCTCTATGTTTGTGGCTCAGGTTTGCCAGAGCCCATTGGTGCATTTTTTGTTTTAGGACAAAGTTGGTTGCTATCTTGATGAGATCTAAAAAAGTACAAGGCTGGCAGCTGGGTGAGATCCTGGGGACAGTGTTCACACACAGCTGTCTTTTTCTTGAAAAGTAGCAAGTTGTTTCCTTTTGGTCTTATTTTTAATGCAAATCCAGCCAGAGACAGGCACAGAATAGGTATTTGCCAACTCTTTCCATGCAACTCTGCTAAAACACCCGAATCCTGAGCTACTTCTCCTGCTACAATTCTTTGACACCTACAAGTCTGCTGAAACACCTCAGAACCAATGATCCTCCTACTACCCTAATCTTAGAGATCCATATAGATCTGTTTCTCACAGAAGTCTAAACCCTTGACCGCTGAAGATAGAAGTACTTGCCAAGGGTTTAGAGAAGCTATAATAGCCATTTAAGGACAGATAGGCCTTTCAAGTGGCAGAGGAATACTGTTGATGGAGTCATAGTTTCATAGGTTCTAGGGTAGGAAGGGACCTGAGCAGATCATCGAGTCCGACCCCCTGCCATGGCAGGAAAGAGTACTGCGGTCAAACGACCCCAGCAAGGTGTAAATCTAGCCTCCTCTTAAAGACCCCCAGGATAGGAGCCAGCACCACTTCTCTTGGAAGTTGGTTCCAGATCCTAGCTGCCCTGACCGTGAGGTAGCGCCTCTTGATGTCTAGCCTAAATCCACCCTCTGCCAGCTTGTTACCAGTATTCCTGGTCACTCCTGGTAGTGGTCAGGGGATCAGGGACTTCCCCAATGCCTGCTGGTCCCCTCTGACTAGTTTGTAACAGACCACTAGATCCCCCCTCAGCCTTCTCTTGTGGAGGCTGAACAGGTTCAGGTCCCGTAGCCTTTCCTCGTAGGGCCTGCCCTGCTGCCCCTGATCATGCGAGTGGCCCTCCTCTGGATCCTCTCCATGTTGTCCACATCCCTCTTGAAGTGCAGCACCCAGAACTGGACGCAGTACTCCAGCTGCAGCCTGACCAGTGTCATATAGAGGGGGAGGATCACCTCCTTGGACCTGCTCGAGACACATCTGTGGATGCATGACAAGGTGCGGTTGGCCTTCCTGACTGCGTCCCCACACTGCCGGTCCATGTTCATCCTGGCATCGATGATGACTCCAAGATCCTTTTCTGCCTCTGCACTGATGGGAAGGATGTTCCCCAGCCTGTAGGTATGGTGCCGGTTGTTCCTCCCCAGGTGCATCACTTTGCACTTGTCGGTGTTGAAACCCATCCTGTTCTCATCCACCCACCCCTGTAACCTGTCTAGGTCCAATTGCAGCCTAGTCCTCCTGTCTAGTGTGCCCACATCCCTCCACATCTTAGTGTCGTCAGCAAATTTGAACAGGGTGCTTTTTTCCCCCTTGTCCAAGTCACTGATGAGGATGTTTAACAGTGTGGGCCCGAGGACTGAGCCCTGGGGGACTCCACTGCCCACATCCCTCCAGGTTGAAAATGACCCCTCCACCACCGCTCTCTGGGAGCAGCCCCCTAGCCAATTAGCGACCCATTTGACTGTGTGTACACTCTCCCTCTGCAGCCCCACACTGATGGAACCAGTCTCACTAGATGCTGGTTATTTAAATGCATTTCTGCTTTGCAGCAAGGCTGGGTTTTAAATCAGTTCTCAAGATAAAAAGGAAAACAACCTAGAAGAGATTGCAGATTATCCCAGCACTGTTCCTTCCTCCCCAGCATTAAGTAACTACAGATGCAATCTTGTGAGGCATTAGGCACCATCTCCAAGCCAAGATATATCAAGTGCCATGGACACAGAGAAATTATATCCTGACCAAGGAAGACATCCCACATCCCTCCAGGTCGAAAATGACCCGTCCACCACCACTCTCTGTGTGCGACCCTCCAGCCAGTTGGCGACCCATTTGACTGTGTGGGTGTCGACACCACAGTCCCCCAGTTTCTTAATGAGAACGGGGTGAGGGACAGTGTCAAAGGCCTTCCTAAAGTCCAGGAAGACTATGTCTACTGCTACCCCTGCATCTAAGGATTTGGTGACCTGGTCGTAGAAGGCCACCAGGTTGATCTGACAGGACCTGCCTCTAATGAACCCGTGTTGGTTGCCGCTAAGCATAATCTCCCCTACTGGCCCCTTGTGGACATGTGCTAGAATAATTTTCTCAAAAAGC